>NC_068367.1:19560201-19808806 GCF_020536995.1 Dreissena polymorpha
TCTTCACTACATGGTGATGTCATAGCTCTCCCCATCGATGCACAAAGGTACCATGTGCCTTCTAATTTCAATGTTGCATGGTACCTTTTTGTACCAATGGGATGAATTATGTTGAGCATCAAATCGTTATTGTAATTGAGGATGGTGGTAATCTACTAATGACATCTCACGTTTTAAAAAACCAACTTGAATTACTAACTGACAAACAGACAGAATGACTCCACTATGACCCCTCTGTAGCGGATATATTTAAGATTGTTTTGAATAGGAAATTGTGGCAACAGTGAAAAAACAAGAGATGTGTTTGTCAGAAACACAATGCCCCCTACTGCGCCGCTTTGATACATGTTTTTATGACCTTTGACCTTGAATGATGACCTTGACCTTGACCTTTCACCACTCAAAATGTGCAGCGCCATGAGATACACCTGCATGCCAAATATCAAGTTGCTATGTGAAGGGACATAGAAGTCATGAGCATTTTTGGAAACCTAAACGCGAAACCTAAACTCAAAGTGTGACGGAAAGACGGACTGACGTACGGTCCAATCACTATATGCCCTCCTTTGGGGGCATAAAAACACCAATTTGCATGTTGTTCTATGTTACTAAGCCTGATGCCATAGACTGTCAACGTTGAAAAAAGGACATAGCTTTCATAATTTAAGCCGCGCTCTGACAAAAGTGGGTTCAATGCATATGGGCAAAGTGTCGTCCAAGATCAACCTGTGCAGTCTGCACAGGCTACTCAGTAACGACACATTCTGCTTGTAGGGTATTTGTTTCGTTTAAAGGAACTCTCGTCGTAATGAAAACCCAGTTAATGCAAAAGGTGGTGTACCTGATTAGCCTGTGCAGACTGCACAGGCTAGTCTGGCATGACACTTTAACCCACATGCATTAAACCCCCTTTTCACAGAGTAAGGCTCAATTTGTAATGTCAGACAATGTAAATCACTCATGCACAACTCCATATCAAAAGCAAGAAGTCCTACAAGTTTGAAGGTTACCCTTGGAATAGTTAGGACGATTCTTGAATACAACTTTGTGTCTATAGTCAGGCAAACAGACAAACGAAAAAACATAGATGGTGATTCCAATAGCCTCCCATTTTCTTTGTTAGGAAAGATATTATTTCCTAACTGACTCAAGTTATTTTACTCCTTTAAGTTCCTTCAACTTATTACTACGCCTCTTTAATAGTTGTCTATGATCCGGTCCAATCAAGACATCAATTTAATGGTTGAGATTTCCATCTGATTATAGGCTGAATAAGTGTTTTGTTATCCCACTGTTTCATCAGTTTTATATATGCCCATTACATAGGTTCACTATTACTGTGCTAACTGATTAAGGAGATTTATTCAAGAGAATAATGACTTGTTTAACAATTGACACTTCATTATGCAGGGCATTGTTATTTGACAGCCGGATAATGTTCATTATAAGAAGCAATTAAAATGTACAAAATTTAAATGTAAGGCAAAAGTATACAACGAAGACAAAAACTAGTGGATTTTTTTGTTGATCTAATATTGCATTTAATACAACACGTGATCAAAAGAATGAATTTTTTTTACTAATTGCTGAGCTTCATTTGTGACAGTGTCATTTGAACACACATGAAATTATATAAGATATTTCACATAAATCAACACATATTGTTTAAACCTGAGACTAAATCTCTGAATTTCTTTCAGCCTAAAGGCATTTAGCAATTATTCCACAAACAAGAGACTTTTGATCCTTTATAACAAGCATTACACAGGAAACGAGATAAATCCATTATCAATCCATTATCACCTTTTTTCAATAGCAACTACAAGATAATTGAAAGCCAGTGGAGTCTGCTATATATAATGGCTGCCATATCAGAACATATGAGATAAAAAATAACAAATGGGAATCAATAACTATCAATAACTATCAATGAGCATGCAGCAAATTGCAGAAAAAGTATGTGTTTTTACAGCTTAATCTGTAAGACTTAATAAGTTGATATTACAAATGTGTAAAACATATTGGTGCTATGCCCTAGTGACCATAACCTGTTTATAAATACATTAAAAAGCAAGTTTCAACCAGCTTAATAAAACATTATATATTGGTCACAGGAAGGAATAAATCTTACTGTCAAGTGTAAAGAATTACATTTGTTATAAGAAATTATAACAATACAGATTCTGGTTTTTGATGTCTGTTTTCAATTAAATTCAAATAATGGTGCAATCTGAAGATAGGTCAGCATGTACTCTACCAACAAGCACAATTTCTGTGCACTACCTTTATTCAAACAAGTTATTCTGTCTTAGCTATTTTTAGTCACAGTGACCTTGACCTTTGACCAGCAAGTCCCAAATGCAATCCCATGCAAGGTGTTCATACAAGCTTGCTACATCCTATGTTTCATCATGATTGACCAGTGCAAACTAAAGGTATTGGCTGAAAGCCACATGTTTGTTGTCATTCTATTTTAAGTAACAGTGACATTGACTTGACCTCATTGGTCCCAAATAAATCCAATAACATCTACATTTTAGCTACCTTCTCACAAAATGTCAGTGAAATAATCTCCATCACAACGCACGTTATTCAGCAGAAATAGGTTTTACTTATTTTTAGTAGCAGTGACCTTGACCTGACCTTATTGGTCCCAAATGAATTCAATTACCTCTTCGTTTCAGGTACATACTCACAAAATGTCAGTAAAATATCTCTATAAAAACGAATGGTATTGAGAAGAAACGGTTTTACTTATTTTTAGTTATAGTGACCTTGACCTTGACCCAACAATCCCAAAATATCATCCCATGCTAGATCTCCATGCAACAAAAGTGATAATATGTATAAAGGGCTGCCTCAGAGCAATTGGGATCTACAGTCAGAAAAAAATGTATCATTGCCAAACAATATATAGAAAAACAACTGTATAAATTAGCAACAGAAATTGTTGGGACATAACTTCAATGGTGTCTCACTGTTTACTTTGAATGAATCCACACAGTTCTGGCATAACAATTCCGCAATCCTGGCTGCGGTTCTGTGTAATATTATGCGGCATTTATATTCTTATAACATAACTGTGAAATTGGCGGACAAGACATTTTTTGCTGCCAAAATCATAACCACTTCACTGCAGAGTACTGGCCCACAACAATAGTGTTACATGTTTAGACATGCCAAGGTTGAGCAGGTACATGTTTTTGTTTGGCTCTCGGTGTGTTTGTTTTCATTCAAACTCAGGGCCGGTATTCCTTTTATGCCGCACTAGTAATGGAAAAAGTATGTATATGTACCAAATGGGACCTAAAAATTCCCAATTGAAGATTTCCAAAAACAATATATAATTAATTTTTTTTAGATTTCAACATTTAGTTCATCTCCCATCCAGCTTTTTAAATTGAAACTTAATTTAATTAGTAAATATAATATTGAAAACAATGTTATCCTCAATTTTTTAGCAAAAAACAACATTCACTTATTTTTGCAATTTTAGTCAAATCACCGCAATTTTTCCCAATCCATGGGTCAAGCCCGATTCCCAAAATGGTGAAAAAAACATTGGCTCTCATAAACCAATCATTTTAGAGCAAATACAGAAAACAAAAAGAAACAGCTTGTTCAATCATTTGTATCCGTCATTGTTTATTTAATACTGTAGTTTCATGTTTTTTAATTGACATGGCATTTGGTAGATTCATATAATCGGTCATTTATAGTTTGATCTTTAATTCTTTGATATTTTGAAAAGTCTTGTAAAAGACTTTGGACTTAAACGTTCAATGGATATTTGGTTTCATAGTATTTTAGAGGACCCACCGAAATGAGTGAAATAAGGGAAAGTATCTGCTTATAAAATGTATGGACATACATATGTAATCAACTATATAATCAGAAATAAACTGAAATACAAACTCTTTCCATCTCTTCCAATTAACTTTCCGACTTTGCTTTTCCCCCCATTTCCTAAGAGAAACCATAGGACATTATAAGCCGTTCCTAAAAGTACACCCATTATGGCAAACAAATTAAGGCAAATACCAGCACTTCAGAGTTCACACATAACCTTATAGTGATGCTTTTTCCTCCGGAAAGCTGTCTATTTATGGATTTATCCGGACTGAACCAATACCGGCTTTTCTTTTGTTGACATAAATACAGCAACAATTTTACTGTACACATGTTGTACACTTAATCCTCTAGGATAATGAGCACGACTAAGAAACAAGAGATGGCCTTGATGTCTTAATGAGAAAATGTTCTGAAGGTCAAACCATGTTCTGTTTGTTGATTTTTTGATTTCAGCAAAACAATGATTCTAGCAAAAATATCTTATAGTTAATGCATCTAATAATGTGATAATGTACAGTGAAGGTCAAACCATGTTCTATTTGTTGATTGCAGCAAAACAGTGATTCTAGCAAAAATATCTTAGGCCACCATTGTTTTATTAATTGATTTACGGGATTTTTTTTTAAAATGTAGGGTCGGGGGGTCGAAATAAAAATAAAAATAAAAGAACAAAAATCACAGAGTCGACAAAAAAAATAAAAATAAAAGTTTAAACTTGTCATTTTTTTTTTATTTTTATAAACCAACTTTTTATGTTACTTTTGTACTATATATCTTATTTTATATATAATATGAAAACAGTTAGTCACTAGAAGCAATAGAACTAGTGTTATTAATGCATTTTTCAAGAGCATTTCTTTTTAATCTAAATTCTTGTGGAATGTCTTCATTGTCTGCTATTGAAAAAAAATTGTACATTAAAACATTATTAAAAGAAATCACTCAGTGTGTATTTTATATCAAATAAAGTGTAATCTAGCACTTTATTGTTTTATTGTTTAATGTCCTGCTTCAAAAACCTTTCTTGAGTAAAAATCTATGTTTAACCCATTACCAAACAGTAACCAAATTTTACGGGTTTGTTGCAGACGACTCTAGAAATCATTAAGATAATAGGAGAAATTGCTCAAGTTGAGCAATATCTCCTTTTATCACAATGATTTCTACCTTACCAAATCAATTTCTTCATATTCTATTTCAATTATATTTGTCGTCTGCAACTTCTTTCAATTTAGGACAGTCCAAAATTTGTCGTTTGGTAAAGGGTTAATACTACCGGTAGTATAAATATTCATGAAAAAAGAGTCCAACACAAGACAACTTTAAACTGTCAAATTGACTAGAACCTAAAATGTCATATACATAAACACAACAGTATAACACCATAATTATGTATGTTTCTGACTAGACTGTTTAATATATTACGGAGGAACCCTTAACAGTATAACACCATATGTATGTTTCTGACAAGACAAACTATTATATCCCAGAGGAACACTTAATCCGAGTCATGGTCACTTTTGGAGGAACAGAACAGTCACTATTTTTGTTCTTTCACTTTCTTCGCATTTCTAGTTTTTATCGGTTTAATTTCTTTGCAAGGTTTGCAGATTGGTCTTACTATCCCGAATTCATCTTTTAATCTTTTCACTTCATCAGTGTCCAGTACTTCCGAATCGCCACAATAAAAACATACATCATCAAATATCACCGTTTTACCTGAAATATATGCCAATGATACAAGTTTTATCTGTCAAAATATTTTCACTGATGTTGTGAGTTATTATTGATCTGAAAGATGAATCCTTTGGAAGCATATTAAAATTGCAACCAAGAAATATTTCAGCAGACCAGGTTACAGTTTATAATACTATTTTAAAAGTGGATCCTTTGGAAGCACAAATTGCACCAAAGAAATATAATAGCAGACCCAGTTCAATTATTTTAACATATATAAAACACCAGAGTCATAAAATGTTACTAATATTTTAAGCCTGTTTTAGATTTCTTGGTAGGGGTGAGCATAAACGGACAATTGCTAACTAGCTATGCCTCTCACAGTTGCAAGAAAAATCCAGAGAACAAACTAGTTTAGATCGTTTGGGGTCAGTTGTCCTGTGTGTCCCTAAAATAAATCACTAGGCTTCCTCGGAGGCGACTACTATGACATGAAAGGGTCTGTAATGCTGTACTATATCAAGTTCAATTATCATATCTTGATCTGAAAATTTTCCTCTGTTGTTTGCTTGAGACACCAGGTTCAAATCCTAATGTGGCAGTCTTTAAATATTTATATTTTCTAGAAATGGCTTCTTTCTTCGTATAAACAGTTCTTTAATAACCAGAATATTAAAGCACAGGAGCTTGAAATTCTATAAATAAATAACGTCTATGAAAATTATCCCCACCCACCCTACCTCTCTATATAAAAAAAAACAAGGTGTTTTTTTATATATATAGAGGTAAGGTGGGTGGGGTATTTTTCATAATTTTCATAGACGTTATTTATTGATAAAATGTCAAGCTCCTGTGATTAAAAACTAGTGACAGGTGTAAAGAAATATTTTGCAAAAAAAGACCCATAGACATACTGCATTCATTTTATTATTAATTGTCAGAGCAAAATGCACGAAAAAATACGAACCCGAAATCTTTCAGGACACCGAACGTTATGGTCTTGTCTATCTCCGTCCGATTTTCCACAAAAACTTGTCTGATCAGCATTATCTCGTCTTCGTTCCCCGACATCTCGGTGTAAACATCGGCGACTGACATTGACAAGTCAACATTTTTGATGCTTGACTTTACTTTGTTACTTTCGATGATGTCTATTTTAAAATAATGGCGTGCAGGCTGCTCGTTATTGTTATCGTCCACCCGAACTTTCGAGCACGCCATTTTGAATGCGCACACGCAGCTCTTACTTTAAACATGAATACGATTGGTTTATTCTATTTTAGACAGCCAATGAAATATGCCGATAGTAAAAATCGGATGCGATAAAACGCTTGCGAATATAAATTTTGATTGTTGTCGACAGTTTTATTTTTTCACGCGGGACTTAAACACTGTCGGCGTAATTTATGAAAATAAAAATGCAGATAGATACTTTTATTTTTATTTCATTTAGACACAAAATACGGTCGGCGGTCCCGTAAATCAATTTATTTAAATGGTCTGGCCTTATAGTTATTGTATCTAATATATAGTGTGAAAATTTACTGAAGGTCAAACCATGTTCTATTTGTTGATTCCAGCAAAACAGTGATTCTAGCAAAAATATCTTATAGTTAATGCTTCTAATAGTGTGAAAATGTACTGAAGGTCAAACCATGTTCTTTTTGTTGATTTCAGCAAAACAGTGATTCTAGCAAAAATATCTTATAATTAATGCTTCTAATAGTGTGAAAATGTACTGAAGGTCAAACCATGTTCTTTTTGTTGATTTCAGCAAACAGTGATTCTAGCAAAAATATCTTATAATTAATGCTTCTAATAATGTGAAAATGTACTAAAGGTCAAACCATGTTCTGTTTGTTGATTCCAGCAAAACAGTGATTCTAGCAAAAATATTTTATAGTAAATGCTTCTAATAGTGTGAAAATGAATTGTAGGCGAAACCAGGTTGTTGTTTTTTCATTTCAGCAAAACAATTATTCTAGCAAAAGTATCTTATAGTTAATGCATCTAATACCAACAAACTTTTTTGTATCATTTTAATATCAATAATTGCAAGATAACAAAAAAACTTGGTTGGCACCAAAATGATTCCGTTAACCTACATTTTGGACTGTTATATGTAAAAATCTCAAAAGAATGCTAAAGATATATATCATTTTATATTTGTACTAAAATATAATTTAACTTGTAAATGCAAGTTTCTTCAGTTACATATTGTTGTACAATTTATAAACAAATACATTTAAATTTATTTACAACTGAATCTGACCATATCTAGATATGACAGGATGTGTGATGAATTTAGTGTTTGTTAATTTGAATTTTGTGTGTTTAATTTTACATTTGAAAACATGTTTTTATACTAAAATGAACATGGTTATTGTACTTTTTTCCACCAGCTTTGTGAAGGTTTTATACTGTTGAAGATCCTAGAATGTCACTGATATACTCAGTCAAAAGATGAGATATTTTCTTTCAAAAAATAAAAAAATGATATAAAAATTAAACCATTCATGTTTTCTACAAACACATTTCTACTAGTGTACTTCATAGTTTCTCCTTATAAGCAGTTTCAACTTTAATGTACTTCATGGTTTCTACTTATATGCAGTTCATGGATTCTATTTAAGTTCAGTTCATGGTTTTTACTTAATTTCAGTTCATAGATTATACTTAAGTTCATTTCAAGGATTCTACTTAAGTTTATTTCAAGGATTCTACTTAAGTTCACATGAATTCTACTTAAGTTCAGTTCATGGTTTTCTACAAAAGCAGTTCATAGATTCTGCTTAAGTTCAGTTCATGTTATTTACTCAAGTGTAGTTTATTTTGGTTCTTTAATAATGTTGTTTATGATTTCTAATAAGGAAGATCATAGAAACACAGTACATTTTATTAGTCGGTTTACCAGTAGATTAACAGTATATTAATAATTTAACCAAATTAGTTCCCATAAGTTATTGAATTAATTAACGTAACAGAATGACTCAATTAAAAGACTTCAGCTTATGTTACATCTTTTCTTCAATACTTGACTGCAAAGGAATAAAATGAAATACCTCACCAACAAGCAATAGAGATATCTGAGAATTGCAGACAAATATTCAAGCCCCAAGAGAACAAACTGTGCCTTGTTATTATTCATGTTTAAATGCCAGCTAGAGGAGCCAGCTTACATGCAGCAAATGACAATTTTGGGATTTTTCCTGATGCCATTTGGAGACACTTGGCCTTTGTCCTGTATCTGTGAAATATAAGACAAAAATCTGTGGATTCAGGGATTTCAATTGAAGCACAATCCTGCTTTATGATGCAATAATTTTGCAATTTTCTCACTTGTGACTCCTGCAAATAAACTGCCTTTCATCATATTGATGCAAAAATGTTACTCAGGACAGCTGAATCAATAATATTTTTTTTAATTTTATTTCACAAAACATGTTTTTTTTTGCATAGTATTTCTCTCAAATGTACAAAAAACACATTTTCACTGCAATTAACAAATATGCAGAAAGAAAATAAATCTGGACTTCATTATTTTGATCCATGACCATTTAATTTGAGCCCTGCAATAATTTTAAGCACGGCGTCAATTGACTCATATTAACAACAAGAAACCGTCAAAGACGAGTGATGCTCCCCAAAGTTTTTTTTTGTCACAATATTGCACTATATATTCAGATAAAAGCAAACGTCTTGAGGGCACAGTAGTTGGGGGGGGGCAATAATTTTTTTATAGAAAATTTCAAATTTCAAAGGGCCATAACTCTGTGAAAAATCATCCGACCAAAACCCGCTGATAATATGCACATCTCCTCTTGGTAGTGAAGCTAACTTAGTCCCATAAAGTTTCATTGAATTCCGGTCATTAGTTGCTGAGAAATAGCCCGGACAAAAATTGTGCACGGATGGACAGACAGACGCACACACACACGCACGAAGTGGCGACTATATGCTCCCCCCAAAATAAATTTTGGGGGAGCATAAAATTTTATGCACAGGGTTTACGCTATAAGGGACCTTTCATGTTTAATTGTGATGACCTTTCATGTTTAATTGTGAAGTTCAAGTTATTGAGCTGGATAGGGAAATATTACAATTAATTATTTCAAAGTGTTTTGTTTTGGTAATCTTATATTGGGAATGTATAGGCAGTCAATTGGGAAAGCTATTTACTTTTTCAGTTTGGACATGACAAGAAAAATGAACAATACTGAACACAATAACAAAAACAAGAAATTTTCATTCATTTACATTGTGTCAAAACAACAATATTGCACACGAAGAAAAACAGTACCTGTTGAACACAATATATACAATAGAAAGCTACAACTATAAGAAGGTTTATGCACAAAAGCCGATTATCTGCAAAACCAAATAATCATCTTAATAAAACTTTTGAGCGCAATGAAACGGTCTTGTAAAAACGGATGACACTATTGTTGTCTTTGTTTGCAGAAACACAAAACTCACGCAATGCTTTATTACTGATTATATATTTGCATTTCATAGCAAAACATAAGGACAGAGTTCATCTCAGTGGAGGTCTTATTTCAGGGTTTGCAATAAAAACGTAAGAATTTATTTTACACTTAACTTGTCACAAACCACACTGGCAGACTTTTTTTGGGGGGGGGGACTTTAATTAAGAATTGTTAGGTCCCATTTGGGAAAAATATATACTTATTTCCTTTGGGAGTTCAGAGGCCAAATACTTGCCCCGGTATAGGTCTTAGAATTGGTTGCTGAATACATGCCCTCCCCAGCGAAAGTTTCAAGAACTGTTCAAGAACTGTTCATGAACTGTCCAGGAACATCATGAAATGTTCATGAACTTCAAGAACTGTTAATGAACATGACCGTTGGGTTGTCTCGTTCAAGAACTGATTCATGAACTTAAGTTCATGAACTCTTGTGCATGAAACTTTAGTTCCTGACCTGTAAGTTCATGAATATGTTCATGGACTTCAAGAACTGTTAATGAACTCATTACCGTTGGGGTGTCTCGTTCAAGAACTGATTCATGAACTTAAGTTCATGAACTCTTGTGCATGAAACTTTAGTTCCTGACCTGTAAGTTCCTGAATATGTTCATGAACTTGAGTTCAAGAACTATGAAGTTAATGAACAAAACTAAAAATTCAGAGCAATCAGAATTGCCTTAAAATATGAAACTGAAAGAAAATTGCATTTTATTATTTACTATTATCATTCATTTAATAATAAGAGAAAATATGGTGACAAAAGATTTAGATAAAGTCCATTATGAATAACTGAAAGAACGATTAGGGGGCAAGTGTTTTCCCTGATTAACCTCTGCAGACACCATAGGCTAATCTGGGACGAAAATGTACACACCTTCTTGTATAGCTATTCTCATATGTATGTGCTTTAAATAGGGCCAGATTATAGTGAGTGGCCCCAAAATCTGGAAAAAACAATCTAGAGACAGATATTCCATTCCATAGAACATATTCCTTGGCATTATCTGTGTTCACATTATATAACAATCACATTCATTGCCAGAATTGATGAGCCATGACATTAGCTGTCATCACTGCGTCAGATACTCCAATGCTGCTATTGATCAGCCAGCGCCCATGGCTGATAGCCAATGATTTACGACTCAAGACGGGACAGACCAGATAACATGTAGATTTACAACCCAATAGACTCACTCCAGAAATGTGGAAAACCCCAATAATCTGGGTGCAGGAACAAATTAGTATGCAATTTCAAAATATTTCAAACTTAAACCTGAGACATAATAATGAACTAAAATTATTTTCATAATCGAAGAAACTCCACTATTATGTATGTTTATCACACATGTTTCAAATGATAGAAAGACGTTCTCAAGTATTTTGAAAATAATGAAAATGCATCAAAATATGATTTCATTCCACATAAAATTTTGTTGCTAATAAAAACACACTGGTAAATAGTGCGCAAACACGACAACAGTACTGTATTATTGATTTTCACATGAAAACATACAGAAATCAAAGTACTGGCAGTACTGGTGTGACGATGCTTTTGAAGAGGATGGATATAAAACATCAATTTAAGTTTATCTATATCACCACAATTGTGTATGTTGATACGAACATTTGGGTACGATAAAAAATTTGGGTACGAATATTTAGGGTACGACTAAACAATTTGGTACGAAAAAAATTTGCGTACGAAACATTTTTGGTACGAAAAAAAGTTTAGGGGTACGGGGCAGTAGTACCCTTGGGTAACTTGACCCATTGAGCGAAACTGGGAGGCGGGTCACATTCTTGTTCATTAAGTATGGCAATACATTCATGATGATTCTCGAAAGTAGGTATGAGCACATAGCCGGACCATGTGAGCTCAATCGTATGAGCACTTGACTAGCCGAGTTCGCCCACGAACATATGGATAAGTTAACTAATAGCGAAATGACCTTATACATGTATATGCTGAAATCTAACAATCGAACGAAATATCAAACATGGTATGTACACTTAGGTGGTTGTGTAATTTCTGTTAGAATATCGTATTCAATATGTAAATTTTAAATGATTGTGCCCGCACTTGAGTTTGTTGCCTTGTTTGAGTCTATACGCGCCTAGGCTGCACCCAGTGTGTGTATTTGTGTTTTTCCAAGGTAATGAGTTACGTCCGCGCTGAGGCTGCATAATGTTGGGACCCAGAGTGTGTCCAGCACTCCTACCTAATAAGATTAGATTGACGACAGTTGGGACGAATTTTGAATGATAGCTGCAATTTCCAGCTATTTGTTTTGTACTGAAATACTTTTTAATTGTTTATATGGTCAAATGCTGCGGGGGGGGGGGGGGGGATGAGATTTTCCGGAAAAAAACAACTGTCAGGAATGGTGACCACAAAACATACAAAATATAACATTGCGCCGGGAGCGGGAATCGAACCGGTGTCGTAAAGGTGAAAAAGCGAACGTCCTTACCACTGCGCTAGCGGGACGGACAATTGCGCAAAGAAATGTTGTTTTATATATATATATATCATAGCAGTGCAGCGTTTACAATTTGCAGGTTCGAAATCGTTCGCATTTTTTAGTTTTGTGATAACGTAAAAAGTTCATTTTACATGTTTTTATTCGCAATTTATTTACTAAATCAAGAACAAATATCAAACAAAATAGAGAAAATATATAGTTGTTTCATTGGTCCATAAAAATACAATGGATGTAAAATTACTAATTTGAAATTTAACGTTCTGATACACTTATTAAATCTGTTTCCCCAGGATATGCTGTTCTATTAATATTTACCTTTATCAACACGAACGACAACTCTGCTAGGAGAATGTTATCAATGAAAATCAACGAGCAATCTCCTACGCAGTGGCGAATGCCAAGGGAAGTAACTGAAAAATCAAGTTATCTCAATCGGACTGGCTCGGTCTTTTACATAGGTTGCCATTGTGAAGATTTTTTTTACTGGTTATCAAACCTTGGACGCTGCTGTTCCAGCATCGTCAAAAAATGTTGCATCAAAATTGTTGTTGTGTTTTATTGACTTGCACATTAAAATGTTGCATCGAAATGAGAATTTCATGGCAAGTTGATAATAGGCGCTATTAATGATGCATGCCATTAGAGCCATTAAAATGCAGTGATTGCGCGAGTGGAAAGCTCCCGGAATAATACAAAAGTTGGTCAGAAACTTTTTAATGCCAATAAACAGTGCGCCCCACTGCTGACTATAACCCATTGCATGCTGGTATTTGTCGTCTGCTAAAATGTCGTCTGCTGAATTTCTAAAATTAGCATTTTGTTCATTTTTTTTTCAAAGAATACTATCAGAATAGTAAACAATTTGGCTCCTGATGAGATGCCAGGTTCTCTGGTGTCTCATCTGGATCCAAACTGTTTGCAAAGGCCTTCAAAATTCGGTTCCAGCACTGAAAGAGTTAATTATGTTTTCATCTTCAGTATTAAGAATTTATCACAAGACTAACCAATTATTGGTTGTAAATAAGCAGCTATACCTTACAAATAGCTTGGATGTTTTGAAATGTGATTCCTGTTATTACTTTAAAATAAGGTTTTATATTTTATAGCAGCTTTTTATACAAATTGCATGGATGTATCGAAAATGATCCCCTGTATTAAATCATAAGTTTGAAGTACAGCATATCAAATGTTCAACTATGGTAAATTAATTCACCTCAACCAGTTATCAAGCTGAGAGTATTGTATAAACATATTTTAAAGGGGGTTCTGTTTTACTTTTTTGTATTGGGAGGCTTTTTCTTACAAGTAGGATCTTGATTGTTTGTTGCATTTTTGAATGGCAAACAAATGCATATTGAATTCAATCAGTAAGTCTGTTAATCAGTCAATCACTCAATCAATCAGTCAATCTGACAAGCAGTCAATCACTCAATCAATCAAAAAATCTACCAAGCAGTCAATAACTCAAACAATCAGTAAATCTGACAAGCAGTCAATCACTCATTCAATCAGAAAATCTACCAAGCAGTCAATCACTCAGTAAATCTGCCAAGCAGTCAATCACTCAGTAAATCTACCAAGCAGTCAATAACTCAGTAAATCTGACAAGCAGTCAATCACTCAAAAAATCTACCAAGCAGTCAATCACTCAAACAATCAGTAAATCTGACAAGCAGTCAATCACTCATTCAATCAGAATATCTACCAATCAGTCAATCACTCAGTAAATCTGCCAAGCAGTCAATTGCTTAATCAAACAGAAAATCTACCAAACAGTCAATCACTCAATCAATCAGAAAATCTACCAAGCAGTCAATCACTCAATCAATCAGAAAATATGTCAAGCAGTCAATCGCTCAATCAATCAGTAAATCTGCCAAGCAGTCAATCACTCAATTAATCAGTAAATATGTCAAGCAGTAAATCGCTCAATCAATCAGAAATCTGTCAAGCAGTCAATCACTCAATCAATCAGTTAATCACTCAATCAATCAGAAAATATGCCAAGTAGTCAATCACTCAATCAATCAATCAGTAAATCTGCCAAGCAGTCAATCACTCAATTAATCAGTAAATCTGTCAAGCAGTCAATCACTCAAACAATCAGTAAATCTGCCAAGCAGCCAATCACTCAATCAATAAGTTAATCTGCCAAGCAGTCAATCACTCAGTAAATCTGCCAAGCAGTCAACCACTCATTCAATCAGTAAATCTGCCAAGCAGTCAATCACTCAATCAATCAGTTAATCTTGCCAAGCAGTCAATCACTCAATCAATCAGTAAATCTGCAAAGCAGTCAATCACTCAATCAATCAGTAAATCTGCAAAGCAGTCAGTCACTCAATCAATCAGTAAATCTACCAAGCTGTCATTCACTCAATCAATCAGTAAATCTGCCAAGCAGTCAATCAATCAATCAATCAGTAAATCTGCCAAGCAGTCAATCACTCAATCAATCAGTAAATATGCCAAGCGGTCAATCAGTCAATCACTCAGTAAATCTGCCAAGCAGTCAATCACTCAATCAATCAGAAAATCAGCTATGCTGTAAATCATTAATCATTCAGATTGCCAACCCTTCATTGAATCAACAATCTTCTTCACAACCCACCCTTCAATCAATCATTAATCATTCAGACCACCAAAACTTTCATTGATTAATCAATACATTTATCAATTCACATAAAAAATGTAACAAAATATAAAAATATTTTAAACAAGAGATGTGTTTGTCAGAAACACAATGCCCCTTACTGCGCGGCTTTGAAGCCATATATTTGACCTTTGAACTTGAAGGATGACCTTGACCTTTCACCACTCAAAATGTGCAGCTCCATGAGATACACATGCATGCCAAATATCAAGCAGCTATCTTTTATATTGCAAAAGTAATGGCCAATGTTAAAGTTTTCGGACGGACGCACAGACTTACAGACAGAGGGACTGACGGACAGTTGAAATGCTATATGCCACCCTACCGGGGGCATAAAAATATCAAAGACTGAATAAACAAATCTTTCAACCAAAACACACTCTGATATGCCCCTTTAAAAAAGTCATCCCTGAGAATATTACATTTTGCGACTTTCAAGCGCCAGACCTTGTTTGCGATGACCGAGAGTGTCCTTGACTCAAATGGCATGACCACTGTTTCTTTTACGCAGTTTCGAAAACATTTAGGTGTCATCTGCGCTGTAAAATTCAATTAAAGCGTCAAAACTGGACTTCTCCTGCTGAAAACTGCTTATGTTATGCATGCACATTTGCATGCAGACAGACTGTTTTGAATTGAAATGACACGTTTAAAAGACAATTTAAATTAGAATGGTTAATGGTTTCAGTGCATTTTTTGTTCGCCTTATTTTTTTCCAGCCTGTGCCTTTTTGATTGGGAAAAAACGGAAAAGTGTGATTGACCACGAAATGGGAAAAACTAAACAAAATTAATATTATTATAAATAACAGTATACCAATAGTTTATAAGTGCATGTTTAACTGCTTTTTAAGTTTGTATTATTAAGTGCTCGGGAATTCAGTTGCTGTATAATATACTCTAAACTCAATAAACCAATTAATTGAGTTTATTGGAAAAGTTTGGCAGATTTCGGGGAAAATTTTGTTGTCAAATTTTTGGGAACAAATGTTAATTTTTGCAATTGGGAAACAGCCTTTTTTACTTGTTGCAATTGGGAAACTGGCTGAAAGAGGCCGTAATTTGGGGAAAAAAAACACACTGGGTATGCATGTGCTTTTGCAAGAAGACAGACTGTTTTGCATTGAAACGACACATTTAAAAGACAATCTGTAATACACATCTTCTAATAGTGTTTATGTAAACTTTTTCACAAACATGACAGTAGTATCCCCCGCAACTTTGTTGGCTGTACTTATTTGTACCACTTAGATACACAATTTGACCACTTAGATATGTATTTTGACCACTTAGATACGTAGTTTGACCACTTAGATACATATTTTTACCACTAAGATATGTATTTTGACCACTAAGATACGTATTATAGATATGTATTTTGAAAACTTAGATACATATTTTGATGCATTTGTAGTCCCTTATGAAGTTAAATTTAATAAAAGACCTTTATTACAGGATTCAAGTCTTAAAGGCTTCATTTCCAACCCTTAGATACTGATGAGCAGCTAACAGCATAAAACCTGAACAGTCTATGAGTTACTTGCAGGCTTAATTCTGTTGTTATGCAGTTTGCTGCTGTACGTGCGTCTGAGTGGGAAAGGGTTAATCAAAACGTAATACTAATTAATGTTGTTCATGTTACTGTTGCAAACACTGGTATCTTGTTATATGTAATCTGCAACTTAATAGCAACAATACCATACATATCAAGATACCCCTGAGAAATAACTAAGATAACATAATCATGAACATACAAATGGGCTTTCGTGTATCAAACAAAAAAGAAGTCTTTTAGATAAACATTTCCTTTTAGACGAAAACAAAATGTTGCAAAAGGCAATTTCATACGTTGATTATTACCAGAATGTGACATCTGTTTCATTTATATATCTGTAGGCCAACCATTCTTTCTGGGTCATAAGAACATTGGTGTGAGGATTTTGCAGAAAAGCATAATTTATTGGTTCAGCCATTGCTCAGGGATATCTTTTCTCGTCAAAATATCAATGTGTGACATATGTGACATGTCAAAAACAACATTAATGGTACAAAGTACTTTTTTTCTGTCACATTGATACACATTAATATATATATCCTGTGACATCGGGATCAAAAGTAAAACCAAGACTATCACATAAGATGATTTATCTAGTCATACCACATTAACTGGATATTAAAGCCACACAACTTATTTGGCATAGTAAATTTAAGTATAAATAAGAAACATACTTTATGTATGCCAATTAAAATATATCTGGTCATAACAATGTAGAAATCCGTCTTTTTTGCGCTTTAAAGCATACAAATAATCGCATTTGTCAAAATGGACGTATGCGTATTATAGAAATCCTACTTTCGGTTTTAAAAGCCGTACTGTTTGAAAAATAATAAATTACTTGGTAACTAGGCTATAATAATCGCGTTTGTCAAAATGGACACATACATAAAGAAATCTTACTTTCCGTTTTAAAAGCGTTTCCGTTTGAAAAATAATAAATAACTTGGTAACTAAGCTATAGATTTAATGACAATTTTACACCTTTCAAATTGCATCTATATGTATTGATTAACATGTATTTCATTTCAAGGTCAGAGGCTTTAAAAGCCCCAAGTGACTTTTTGTATACCAGATAATTGTCACTAAGCTATGCTGACCTCTCTTTTCCATCTAATTTGTCCGGTGACAACTTAAGAAGTCACGGTAATCAACAGTAATAATTGAAATACTGTCTGCAACAAAATTATTCAGGAAGAATTTCAGTTACATTACTGACATCAGAATCTAAACAAATTTAAAATGTGTAGTATTATTTTCAGTTTTCGATGAAAGTGATGGGAAAAAAGGTTAAAATAGCCTCCAGATAAATAATTTCCAAAATCGGATAAAGCAGCCACGCAAAAAATAGTGTTTTTTTCTGTAAGTGTTAAAAACAGAGACTTAAAAATGATGCAGAAACATTCTGAACGTAATGAAGAAATATTATTCTTATATAATTATTTCTTTTTGAGAAAAAACAGTTTTGCACTCAAGTGACTAGATTAATTATAAATCAAATATCTTGAAATGGCCTTATTGCTTGCTGATCACAAGGACGGCTTCACTCTCAGAGCATTAATTCAAGACAAAATAGTCCCAAGGGTCTTCATAACATGAAGAATCTGTCAAAATCTTGCTTTATTGAAGGATCAATGCTGTCTGGAAACAAATCATTGTCAATTTTATGTAAAATTACAAAATTACATAATGTCCTCAAAATTCCCAAAAAGGAAGGAAAGTAGTGTCAATTTTGCTCCAAATGCACATTGCATGCAATCAAACGTTTAAAAAGAGCAGCTCTCAAATAGTTATATAAAAAAGACTCCAGCGATCTGTCTTTCCCATTAATGAACTATACTGTTGTCATCTAATAATTAAATAAACTGCATGTGAAAAATACTATTTATAACTATTTTGAATATTGGGTACTCTGCCAAAATGACACTTCATGCTTTTGAAATAGTGATTGACAAGTCTTACACACAAAACATAATCTTCATTTAAAAAACCTCAAAATATGGCGAAGTTATAATGGCTGAGAGAGGAATTTTCAGACAGATTTTCACACAAACCCACAGACAGTGCTGCTATATGACGCCTTCTTTGAAGGGATGCATTAAAAGGTAGAAAAATTAACCAAAGCTCTGTCTGTGCAGCTTTTTGCTCAATTTGGAAAGTACCAATACCCCGCCAATTGTGAAAAAATAAGCGCAAACCCAGAAATTTTGAAAATTCGTGAACTCTTCAGATCATAAATTTGGGGTATTTTGTAATTGCTAAAAAATTAGATGCACAAATCCATCTTAATATTCTTATACAAGCTTTTTTACTGCAATGTTCAGTTTCTGTGATTATTTTAAATGTTCAACTTCAAATAATGTGCTTTTGGAGCAAATTGTCGCCCCTTTTTGGAAATTGTGCGTACATTTGAGAATTTTGATATTGTTTCACCAATGGTTATTACCTTCTACAGGCAGTTTATAAAAAAAGGCGAAACAAAGCTGCTGTGGAAGAATTACCTGTAATTATTATCTTATTTGTCCATAGATTCAGCGCATGGCTTAAGTTTGCACTATTTTCAGAATATGCCCAATACCTGTCAAATTAGGAAGTTTTTAGTGTCAAATAAATTTGTTTTGGAAAAAAAATATGTTGTTTGATTTAAAACATTCAATAATTATTGATACATTTTTAACAAAACAGAAAATCATAAGTATAAACTTATTACTAAACTGTATATTAATACTTCAAAAGTCTTTATTTCTGCACTTAATTCTACTGTCAGCTCGATTTCCATACATCTGTATGTCAAATTTACTATCAATTATGAATTTGGGATTTGATTTGGAAAAAAAAGGAAACAATGATACAATGAGAATATGACCAAATAACTGATATGAAATCAGAAAAAATTTAAGCCCAGCAGTGAATCAATTAAGGTTTATCTTGATTACTTTGCTTCATTTGTGCATAAAGTAAACTGACATGAGTAAATTTACATACTGCCTGTTTGTGCGGCTTACATAAACCTTAATAGATTATGCATTCATCATTTAGGTATTCAACTTGAACAAAAACCATACGTAAACTAGGCTTTTGCTGATCATTGAATTTCGGAAGTTAATGGCCGCTATTCAAATCTATTCAAGCCAGTTGAATATTAAACTCTTTTGTATCACAGATGCCTGTTATTGAAATTCAAGGAGAAGGTGGGAAATTGTTATATGCAATTCATATAATATTCTAGCCTTGTACATGTTCACATTGAGTTTGTTACAGCACATTGTGTGTAAAATAATCTATATACAAAGTATAAGTCCGATGATTATCAGAATATCAAAAGCACAATCAGCAATTTACAAGCTTGTTTTCATAATTTAATAGTCACACTGCCTATGAATATAATGACAAGACAGTGACGATGACAATATGTTGTTGATCGTGATGCTGCTGACGATGGTGCTTATGACGGTGATTATAATGATGATGATGTTGTTGTTTTTGTCATTCTGTTATGATGATTGGTGATAACTGGTAAATTGTTATTTCTATTTCATCCATACTGTTCTATGCTTGCTGAACAGTGCACAAACATTCTCTATTTGCATTTAGAAACATTAAAATGTGTTTTTTTTTATTGAAAATTGCAATTTAGATATCAATGATTTAATTTTGAAAAGTGAGGCGTATCCCATGTTGTGAAATAACAAACAACTGCAGAGCCTTCAATGCTTACATAAATGTAAATTATATGAGGAGTTATTTTTAGTAAATCTAAACAACTCCATAAAATTATTAAAGAATAACCCATTCAACAATTTGGAACTGGGGTTCAGGATATTTGATGAACATTATATAGTTAGCATAATAATATCAGCCAACAAAAACCTTGTAACATGACAACAAAGACCATTAAGTTCCCCAACCAATTAACAATCATTACTTAAGCACAGATAATTACCAGTCAACCAGTCAAGCAAATATTTACCAGAAAAAACACCCATTAAACGAAAACTTTACCACGGAAAACAACCACTCAACCAGGTGTTTACCACAGAAAAAAACATTGAACCGAATAACCTCCACAGTAAACAACAAGTCTCCTAAAGATGTGAAAACAGACAAAAACCAATCAGTTAAAACTTTACAAAGAAAATCACCATTCAATCAAAACTCTATCATGAACAACAAGTAAACCAAAACTTGTCCACATAAAACAACCACCCAAAAAAAAAACATTAAAAGGATAAACTGCAAATACTCAAATAAATTTAAAAACAACTAAATTATACACATAAAATCAACATTTTATAGTGGTGACTAACCAATCAGCTAAGATATCATACTTGTCAACCAACCAACTAACTTAAAGTTGTAAGACATACATAATTACCTAAATGTTTAAAAAAGAGAAACTGTGAATGTTAAAAAAGTAAACCATTATCACTGCATCTATTAATTGCCACAAAACTTGCATTTGTGATACTGTAAAACAACCATTGCAATATTGATATGTACATTAAAAGACCAACCTATCTTTAAACAAACCACTACTATCAACAACAACAAAAATATTGCAAAAAAAATAACTAAAATTAATAATATGGCAATTATTCAACTATTGACAATCCAGTCATTTGTATTAACCCTCACATATAAGCTACATTCAACTATGAGACAGCTCTCCAATACCCACATTAATCAAAATGATAAAGAATAAGGTAGGTTAACACTCAACAACATTAACTATTTATGCAATAGCTGATCTACCTCTTCAACATAACTGTCCCCATACTCTTCAATAGCTACTGTTTTCTCCTCTATTCAAGAGAACTTCCTTCCTTTGTCAAGTGCAATATACAAAGTGTATTTCATGTATTAAGCGCGTTCTGGGAAAAAGGTGCTAATAATCCATGAGCATGAAATGTAGTTCCACATTAGCCTGTGCAACACTTTCTGACTAGACTGGATTTTTGTTTTCAGATGAGACTTCCTTTAAACGAAAAAGTATAATACAAGTGGAAAGTGTGGCCCTTATTAGCCTGTGCGAACTGCACAGGCTAGTCTGGGAAACCACTTAACCGACAAGCAATAAGCCCTGTTTTCCCAGAGCAAGGTTCATATAAGCCTTGTTCTGAGAAAACTGGGCTTAATACATGTGTGTAAATTGTCATCCCAGATTAGCCTGTGCAGTCTGCACAGGCTATTCAGGGATGACACTTTCCACCTAAACTTGATTTTGGTAAGGAGGGACTTCCTTGAAACTAAAAATACCATAAAAGCTGAAAGTGTTGTCCCTGATTAGCCTGTGTGGACTGCACAGTCTTATATGGGACGACACTTCATGCACATGCATTAAGCCCAGTTTTCTCAGAACGCGGCTCATATATAATTTTAAGCAGACGCTTCACAAATATTTCACATCAGAAAAGTCTAATAGCAAACTTGCTTCATTCTATTCATATACTTCCTATGATAACACAATTTTCTTCCTACAAAGAATAAAACATATTTATTATCAACTGTTTTCTTTCGAACAGCACATACAATTTTTATCTTACAAAACTGCTAATAAATAAATCCCTCCCTGCAATGTTCACTAAAACAAATAAATTGTTCCAGTAATTGACATCTGCATAATCAATATGTCATATGTAATCAACTCAAAGACGTCATTTATTCAAATCACTAATTGATTACTCTGCAAGCAGGCATAATCCAAAGGCCTCGATGCAAACAAAGCTCACGTAAATCCAATACAAGCCGATTCATATCTGCAGCTAGCCCTTCTCTTTGCATAACTTAAATATTACTATACATACATCTTTTATAGATGTTGGGCTTTATGGTGTGCGGATGGTGTGAGAAAGGACAATCTTGGCTATTTGCAGTCACAGCTGAAGCTATTTAACTAATTATTTTTATGGTTTGCGTGTGTGGGGGGCGGAGGGGGGGGGAAATAACTGTTCTTAAGGCAGTCCTTTACACCTTTACAACTCTTGACATTGGCTTTTAACTTGTTCACATTTAATCGATTTAATTTTTATTTTACCATTTCCATTTATTAAACAGCACAATAGGATATTTGATTGGCATATTTAAAGAGCTGTAAGTATAGCTGTATTGATCTTTTAATGCTGTCTGTATTAATGTTTAAAACTGATAATATTTACATTTAAATATCATTTTTTACTTAACCCTTTAATACCTGTTTTCACACATTTGTAGTCCTTTACAAAGTTATACCTAATTTAAGACCTTTATAACTAGATTCAAGTTTTTAAGGCTTCATCTCCAACCCTTACATACTGATGAGCAGCAAACAGCATAAAACCTGAACAGTCTGCATAATCGGTAAATATGTATGATCAAAGCGCATATAAATACTTTGCATCAATATATATGTGACCAAAGCTCAAATAAATGAGCCCTGCTTAGAGAAAAGGGTGTTTACCGTAATTACTCTATTTTTTCGGACACTTAAAAATAATTAAAAGAAATGAAAAATAACAAAAGCCCAGGATCTGATGGCATCACAATCGAATTTTATAAAATATTCTGGAATGATATAAAAACACATCTAATTAATTCACTAAACTATTCATTTAACAACGAAAACTTAACTACGCTACAAAAACAAGGTATTATATCACTTATTCCAAAACCTGGAAAAAACTTAGAATCGTTATCAAACTGGCGCCCGATTAGTTTACTAAACAATGATTATAAAATTGCAACTAAAAGTATAGCAAACAGAATAAAAAAAATATTACCATCAATCATTTCAAAATCTCAATCTGGTTTCATAAAAGGACGTTACATTGGTGAAAACGTTCGTCTTATCCAAGAATGCATAAACTATTTCAACAATTCAAACAATCCTGGTCTAATATTCTTTGCAGACTTTGAAAAGGCATTCGATTCGCTTGATCATTCATTTATGTTCTCTTGCTTAGAAAATATGAACTTTGGTGAAAGTCTCATTCAATGGGTAAAACTATTCTATACCGATATTAACAGTATAATCATTAACAATGGCTTCTTTTCAAACAGTTTTAACATCGAACGAGGGGTTCGACAAGGATGTCCACTCTCATCATCGCTATTTATTATTTGCATCGAGTATCTATCACATCACATCTAATCAAATAAACACATAAAAGGCATATCACTAGAACCTGACGAAGAAATCAAACAATCCCTATTTGCTGACGATGCAACTTATTTTTTAAACGACAATTACGATTCTTTCCATAACATAATAGAGGCGCTAACCCTTTACGGAATGACATCGGGTCTTAAACTAAACAAAAGTAAATGTACTGTGCTACGAGTAGGTAAATTAAAACAAAGTAATGTTCAATATAAACTATCAACTATAAACTGAAACTATAGAACATCTTTTTTGGGAGTGCAAACACATCCAGCCTATTTGGAATCAATTAATATCTTTTCTTGAACAACATCAACTAAACGTTAAACTTTCTTTCTTAAATGTAAGTTTCGGAATTAACTCATTGAAATCAATAGACTGTAATAATATTGTGAATTTTATGGTTATATTGATGAAATATTTTATCTTAAACATGAAGTACAAAAAACAAGTACCAAATTTTAATTGTTTTGTCCATAGTCTTAAACTAAAAATCCAGATTGAGAAAGAAATAGCCCTCAGTAATGACACATTACAAATCTTTGAATTTTCAAAATTTGTGTCCGAAAACTTAGATATGAAAAATATTCACCAAATACAGGTGTCCGAAAACTTAGAATCAAAAATTGAAGTGTCCGAAAATAGCGTCAATTGTATCAACGACTATCGGTAATAGCATGTGCAATTGTAAAGACTAAAGTACCATGCCGTATATTATAAATTACAGTTATATATGTTTGCACTGCATTTTAAATAATTTTAATTTTAATTCATTTGATAGAAAGTTACTACAAGGTTGTACTTTGACCAACGAGTTCAAAGATGATCATGTGATGTACCGATACTCGCTAGTATGAACCTGTAATTAACGCAATAAAAAAAGCAAACTATGAATTCTTTGTTTGTTCATTTCCGATAGGTGTTGTCTAACACCTTCCATTGAGTAATTTTACTGAGAAGGGGTAGTACCATTGCGGTAGATAATTGAACTGTTAATAGGCACTACCCTTGGTAATTGTCATAACGCTATGCTATCGGGCTAAACCATTGTTTATTACGGGTTTACAAGGTTATTTACCCAAGAACGCAAATGTAATGGTCTGTTGCACCTGCCATGATTTATGATGTTAATCTGGTTGTAAAACCCCATTATCGAAGTGTCATTAGATATCGAAAAGGACCGAAATTTGGTAAAATAGCGCTGTAAAATATACTGTCCGAAAACTTAGAGACATTGATTATGGACGAAAACTCGTGTGTACGAAAGTTAAGTCACGAAAAATAATTATTTTTGCTAAAAAAAAGGGGTGACCGAAAACTTAAGGTGTCATGTGCATAAAGTGTCATCCAGATTAGCCTGGGAAGTCTGCACAGGCTAAGCAGGGATGACACTTTCCATCTAAACTGGATTTTTGTTTAGATGGGGACTATCTTTCAACAACAAAAAACATAAAAGTGAAAAGTGGCGACCCTGATTAGCCGGTGCAGACAGCACAGGCTAATCTGGGAGGATACTTTACGCACATGTATTAAAGGGATCTTTTCACGCTTTGGTAAATTGACAAAATTGAAAAAAGTTGTTTCAGATTCGCAAATTTTCGTTTTAGTTATGATATTTGTGAGGAAACAGTAATACTGAACATTTACCATGGTCTAATATAGCCATTATATGCATCTTTTGACGATTTTAAAACCTAAAAATTATAAAGCGTTGCAACGCGAAACGATTGAATAATTTGGAGAGTTCTGTTTTTGTCGCTAAATTTTGTGAAACTACGAAGATTGCTTATATAAGGTATAAAATACGTCAAGAATGTGTACTCGGCGGAATAGCTCAGTAGGCTAGAGCGTTTTTACTTCAGGACTCTGGCAGGACTCCAGGGGTCACTGGTTCGAAACCTGCTCCGGGCAATGTTCTTTTCCTTTTTTAAATTTTTTTCTTGATTTTTTACTGGAGCTTTTACGATCCAATGTTTACATTTATCAATATAACGCATTTAATGAATAAGTTAAAAAATGCCAAAATCCCTTTAAACCTCTTTTTCACAGAGCACATCAAACTTTTCCATTAAGAGATATGCAACCCAAGTTTATTTCAAGACTAATGCATCAAGAGATATACAGACTTTTGCAGCAAAAGATTTGTTACCCAAGAACATATCCTGACTTTTGCAGCAAGAGATTTGTAATCCAAACACATATTACGACTTAAGCATCAAGGGATAAGGGACCAAAGTACTTATAGATTTGTTACCCAAGGACATATTCAGACTTTTGCAGCAACAGATTGTGACCTTTATCAGAACACATAAATTGTTCTCCAGCAAAATAGTGCTTTTTCAAATTCAGTTAAGTTTTTGTAAGACCACAATCTACCACTGAAGGCGTCAATGTTTCCATAGTGGACTACGTATCAATATTTACCAAGCGTAAAATGTATTTATTTATTTTTTAAATAAAATAAATTGTTAAAATGGCGCCATACAATTTAAAGTCATTGAATCTCTGTCAATATTTAAATAAAAGTAAGAAAGCATTTCTTTGAGTTACATCAAATAGTAAAAAAAATGACCGACTTAATGCATATTTGATTGCTTGCTGAATATGAATAGAGGATATAATTTCATATCGATTATTTTGCATTCGCCAAGAGGCATAACATAGCAAATAAGAACTTGAACACTATTTAAACTATACTTTGCCAACAATTTTATTTACAAGACCTATATTGAATGAGCATTAATTATATGCCAGGCTTTCTAATAATGCTGTGGTACGCATCAGATTTTGAATGAATGAGATAAATAGGACGAAAAACATTTCTATATAATGATTTTTATAAAATGTATATGGTAACAGAGGTTAAGCTTTAATTGTTAACAATGCATTTGAGTTAGAAAATGCATTTTTGCTAAGTAATTTATTTTCCAAGTGTTTTCTTGTGGTTCTGCTCATATCAGTTTGGTGCTTTAAACAAGAGATGTGTTTGTCAGAAACACAATGCCCCCTATTGCGCCTCTTTAAAGCCATATATTTGACCTTTGACCCTGAAGGATGACCTAGACCTTGACCTTTCACCACTATAAATGTGCATCTCCATGAGATACACATTCATGCCAATTATCAAGTGGCTATCTTAAATATTGCAAAAGTTATTGCAAAAGTTTAACCAAGGTTTAAGTTTGGAGACAGAATGACAGACAGACAGGCCAAATACAATATATCCCCGATCATTCGATCCAGGGGCATAAAAAAAAACTTGTTCGCTTAAAAATGCTTAAAAAATGGTAAGTGCTCGAGGTCAGTTATTGTGACACCTTATTTCCGTTGTCATGCAGTGTAAAGTGTTGGTTGTAAACTTATAACTCATTATTCACAATCTAATCTTGATCAAACTCGATCCCCACATTAGTCCAGACAATGTCTATTAAAGCAGAGTTTGAATCTGGGTCATGAGAGTCCAAAAACTAGGTCACAAGGTCAAGTCTTGAAAGAACCTTGTTGCCAATCTAGATGAGAGTTTGATTCTAGAGCACAATCTTCTGAAAACTAGGTCACTAAGTAAAATCTTCAAAGCTTTTTCTCTATTCTAGAGGCAACATTTATGACTCAATCTTGATGAAACTTGGTCAAAATGTTAACACAAAAAAATCTTGGCCAACTTCGAATCTAGGTCATGTGCATAAAAAAACTAGGTTAAAGCTCTCTACAGACTTGTAGATATGCCAGGAAAAGGCCTGAAACTACAAGTCACGTGTTAAGCATGTCTACCGAAATAAAGTTAAATGTCACTCTTAAGAGTTCAAAAATCAAGTATGACTATTAAACCTTGATCAAATTGTAACTTTGACATTCATCATGCTATTTTAAGATAACTTACTGCACATGACAACCATGATGACAGCATTTGTTGTTTGACAACCGTCTATCTATCAAAGGTCAAGGTCACAAATAAGAGTTTTAAGTCAAATTTGGCAACAAAACAGCTTGAAAAACTCTTCTTTCAGCTCTGAATTTGCAATATAATATTGATTAACTTAAAAATAAATTGGCAAAAATGCTAAGCATCATAAGAAATATGTCACAAGTTACTCTCTTGCCTTTGCTTGTTTTTGATAGTAGTGAGTTGATTAATCAGATCATCGACGCGTTGTGAACGAATTGCTGCTGACGTGACGATGACGATGAAAATTTCGAGTCGACGAAAAGTTGACAAATTTTTTACCGTACCTATCATTCGATAAGTTGTTTACTAGATCATTTCTGTTTACCTCTCAACTGAAACGAGCTTTTTTATTGGATAAAACAACCCCTTTAAACCAATCAGCGATCGTTATACGGATGTGTATACGCAATTCAGGGCTCGCGCTAGGGGGTGACGTGAGCGACTAAGTCGCTTTCTTACGCCAAACGTCGCCTAAAATTTAAGAAATTGTAGATAAAAAGCGACTTTCAGTCGCCCTCTTATCGGAATTTGTTTACATCCGGTTTTGTCGATGTCAAGGTCTGACTCAATTTTCCAATACACACTGTCGCAGCCCGGAGCGTGTCGCAATTGAGCAACAGGTAATTTGAGGTAAACCCCGTCCCGATTCTCCCAACCTCCAAACTTATCTAATCGGCGATCGATATTGGTCAAGTCAGCATTCAAGTCACATGGTAGCTGCCCAATCAACATTGAGTTCGCTCACACATAATATTGGGTCATTCATGCAGGGTTGTCATTATTAACCGATTGCCGATAAAATTCATCGGTTAAAATCACCAGAAAATCGGTTGTTTTTCCCGAATCTTTTAAATTGCGATCGGAAGTTTTGATCTCGCAACCCGAATATAATTGACGAAGAATAACCGTAGAGCGTTTTGACCTGTGGCCGTTATGACTAGCTACCGCGACCTTGTTTTGTAAAACGACTTTTGATTGGTTTATCGCGTCGGCATACGGTCAATCATGTGGCGCGGTAGATATAAGTCAACATTTCTCTCGAGAATGGCTGAACCGAAAAAGAAAAAAAATAAGAGTCTTGAAGACTTCGTTTTTTTTAATAAACCGAAACCTGGTGAGATCGAGTTGGATTTGCACAACAGTTTATGTATTGTTCCCCGTTTGTTCAGATGCATGCGTATACATACCGCACGATAATTCAGCCGCAGACCCTAAACTGCAAAAGCGTCGCGCATCGTAGAATAATTATGAACTGTGCATTCTCAATCGATATATGATGTTTCAGTGATAAACGAAATAAAAAAAACATGCGGTGTTTATACTTGTTTGAGAGTTTGTTTTGTTGAACAAAGTGTTTGTTTCAAGTTGTGTTTTTGCATCGATTTTTGCAAGGCAATCTTGGGAGGACGTTTTTCATTGCTTCGTACTGTTGTTACAATGTTCAAGGTAAGACAAACGATTTGTGTTCTATTTCTATTTGATACTTTTGCAATTAAACAATACTATTGATTCAATTGGCAGGGTTTTCCCTTGCACACAAATTAAGTTAATTGTCATGTTATGAGCTAGATACATATTGTTTCCATTGTTCTGATGGAAAACCAACACACTTGTAATTTTGAAACCTTATTGTAACAAATACAAATTTTTAGGGGACATTATGACTCCCATTTTTTCTCGTCCTAGGGAAAATCCTGAATTGAAGACAAAAGAGAAAGTAGCTTTCAAATGCACATATTTACCTCATCTGGCTTCAAGTAAAACTTTGTTTACACAATAATTATTTTGAGATATGGTTTTATTTCTTTTTCTTGGGTGATGATTGATCGAGCGCTTAGAAGCTATATTAAATAATAATAGTATTATAATGAATCTAGCAGCACTCAGGAATATTTTTATGTCCCCCAGTCTTTACTGGGGAACATATTGTTTTTGCCCTATCTGCTTGTTGGTTTGTTTGCGTCAAACTTTAACATTTGCCATAACTTTTGCAGTATTGAAATAGCAACTTGATATTTGGCATGCATGTGTATCTCATGGAGCTGCACATTTTAAGCGGTGAAAGGTCAAGGTCATCCTTCAAGGTCAAAAGTCAAATATATGGGGGACATACTGCTTCACAAACACATCTTGTTTGCTATGGGTTTTGCATTTTTTTACTCATTTTTATAATAGAAATTTAACAATGTACTACGATTTGCAAAGACATCAGTATTTTGAGAAATAGGAAATTGCAAATCATCGGGTCTATTTTGTGTTAGACACAAAGTTTTGGACGTATTTGTGTTTCAGGGTCTGATGATCAAAATATGAATGCTGTTCCATCAGGTGGCTCCAGGGGTGATGTAGTATCTATTGCCGATCCACAAAGTAGCGTGACTCAACCTGACGTAACTAAGACACACCCAACAAGTAGCGTAACTACTACCGACTCGACGAGTGGCTTGATGACGACCAACCCACTAGTTACTGATTCACCATCTACATCAGCTTGTAAAACAACAAATAGCAAACCCTTTTCTAATGAGGAATGTCTTCAATAAGTTAAAACATTATTTGATGGGTCTGAAAATAGGGTACATAACAGGTAAATTTGTCTGGAGAAATTTTGTACAGATATTTCAAACACTGAAAAGAAAAGAAAGACTGCTCCCTAAAAAATTTAATCATGGCAAACTATCAGATTGTTGGTGGCTGTGTTTTTTTGGAGGGTGAGGGCATGTTTTGTGTTGTGTGTAAAAAGCACAGTATGAAACATTGTCTTAATAAAAGGGATATATTTGTTAATAAACCAGGAACACAGTTTTTGGAGGATTGAAAGGCCATTCTTCGTCTGATACCCATAAGGCGGCTATTGAAACTGAAATGGTGCATAAACAGTCATTTTTTCACAAAGAAGTTTGTCAAAAGAAGAATGTTGAAACATTATTATATGAAAAGGTATTCTCAACTGCCTACTTTCTTATGAAAAACTTTATGCCAGTTAGAAAACTTCTACCAGTGTTGAGTATGATAGAAAATGTGTATGATTACCAAAATCTGAAGTACTTTGATCATAAATCAGTGGGTTCGCAGAGAGAGTTTTTCTTAACATTAGGTGCAACTGTGAAAGAGTCTGTGATGGAAAAGGTAAAGAAAAGTGCTGCGTTCGGTATATTGTCAGATGAAGCCTGTGATATCAGTGTAACCGAACAGCTCATAACATTTGTTCAATATTTTGATCATGATACAGGTAATGTCCATGTGTCGTATTTGTCCTGTCAAGATGTACTAGAAAAATTCAGCTCAGCAAATGCTCAGGCCATATCAGACCTTCTTGTATATACTGTAGAAACTAGTGGACTTGACATTAAAAAGATGACAGGGTTTTCATCAGATGGTGCGTCCGTAATGGTGGGTAAAAGAGGAGGGGTAGCTGCACTACTGCGCTTGAAGAATCCGACTCTAATTAATATACATTGTATATGCCACAAACTTGCTCTATCCTGCACTGACAGCAATGAAGGTATTACATACATCAAGGAAGTAGAACTTATTCTTAGACAGCTGTGGTCTTATTTTGAAAATTCTCTCAAACGGATGGCATCATATTTAAAATTGCAAATGCAGTTTAAACACATGAACTTGAATAAAGGAGCTTCAAAAACTGTAGCATCACGCTTAAAAAAGGCATGTAGAACCAGGTGGCTGAGCTTTGACTCATCTGTCAAAGCTGTGCACAATGATTATGAAGCTCTCGTGACAACACTAGCACAGTCTCAAACAGAAGATGCCATGGCCCTGGGGTTACTCAAAAAGATAAAAACTATGAAATTCCTTGGCACAATCTACATTCTCAAAGATGTATTGCCAGTTTTGTCAAACCTTTCTAGAGTGTTCCAAAGAGATACATTCTGTTTTTCATCCATAATTCCTGAGATCAATCGGGCTAAAGACAAGCTAAATGGTATTCTTGAGGAGGAGACCCCTCTTGTTTCTCTTCAAAGTGACATAGATTCGTATACAAACATCAGTGCTGAATTATCAATGTCCCCAAAAGTGATGGATGATTTACAGTCATTGTTCAAGAAATACATCACTGCCTTGAAAAACAACATAGATCACAGATTTGGTGATTCTTCAGTAATATTGACAGCTTTCTGCATTTTTGATCCAGTAACAGTTCCAGGAGACTCAGCCCTGTTCAAAGAGCATGGGAATAGAGAAATCCAACAGATAGCCACACACTTTTTTGCAGATAATGAGGAGGACAGAAATCAACTTAAAAATGAATGGAGTGGCATAAAATATCATCTGAGGGACACTTTGAAACCAAATATTCCACAGTCTGTTCTTGACAACACACACAAGATCACCACTACAGAATGGTGTCTCTGTCAACTTTTGTCTGTGACAGTGTACAAACAAATCTTTCCAAAACTGTGCTTTGTAGCAGAAGTGGCAGCTTCGCTTCCAGTTAGTAATGCCTGGCCAGAAAGGGGAGCTAGTGCTCTCAAGAACATTAAAACACGACACAGAAACAGAATTCAAAATGACTTGCTTTATGCTCTGATGCAGGTTACTGTAAATGGCCCAAAGTGTGAGGATGCAGGGGAACTAGTTAAGTCAGCAGTGTCTCAGCGGCTGAGTATGAAGGACAGGAAAAAGTTAGCAGTAAGAGCTGAGAAGTCTACATCAACAGCAGCAACTGCAGCAGCTGCTGCTACCACTTCCACAGAGTCAGGGATGCAGACAGATGACACTCACTTGGTTATTGGTCAGGATGAACTACGAATGGAAATTGAAGCTGCGATGAAAACACTTCTTTTAGAGGAAGAGGTTGGGGAGTCTGACCAAGAAGATGACCAAGAAGATGACAGCTTTTAACATGTACAGTGTCAGTATACTAAAAATGTGAAAATCTTTAAATTTTCTTTTCTTTTTAGACCTCATTTTAACTTTTTATGCTCTGAGAATAGGAGTATTTTGTGCCTCAAAATGTCTGAAAATCGGTTTCGGTCGGAGGGCTTCGCCCCCCTGATCCCCCTACCAGGGCGTTGCCCTGGACCCACAACGGTGCCTAGGCGGCCCCCTTGACCCCCGGCCTAATCGGTTGCTTTTCAAAAATAATCCCTTGTTTTTAAACATAATGACAACCCTGTTCATGGAAATACACAGTTGATATTGTCGTCTGCCAACACAACATGTATAGCGGCCGATGGCAAACGTCGTATTTAAAGATAAACAAATAAAAAGGAGCCTAACAATAAAAAAAATTATTTCTAAGTTGATCACTTTACATTTCTACCGACTATCGATCTGAATTAACAAAAGGATGATGATTAAATAATTAGATCTATGTCGATGATGTTACAAATTCTGCCGATTATCGTTTGAAATTAAAAGGTGATAATTTTGTTGTTTTTTACCCACAAACTATGCTATTGTAAAGCAATATGTCAATTAAATTGTATATTAAATACGTATTTGCTAGGTTTCCGATTTTCATTTTTTTGCTGTCAAACGATATGCACAATTTGTTTTATGTGCGTAACGCGTACAATTTTTCGGACTGTCGTTTTCGGATACATTATTTTTTGTCGATTATAATTTAATTTCTAAGTTCCTTAAAGGAGAAATAGAATGAAGAATGCAGATGGGGTGATGCGGACGGTGTGGTTTATCATATTTCGAATTGTATTCACATGAAATTGCAATTGGAAAGACTATAAAACATAACAAATAATTATTAAGAAAGCATATGCTAAATGTCATATTTCAAACATAAATATTTATCTAGTCTGACAGTTTTATTAAGCTTATGTTATCTACTGCTTCATAAACATATTATCTTTGAAATACTTTAGTCTGTATAATATGTTATTTACATCAAAATGGATTGAATATAGAGCTAGTAAAATTTTAGTTATTTATCTGTCGTGTCTATTATTACTTGGTTTATTAGAACTGCTGGAAAAATTAAGATACACAAAAGAAATAAAATTATGTGTACTACAGTGGCATACTTCAAAAATGTGATACACATATGTGTGTTGTAACGCCCTACATGAAAACCCTTGTGTCTGAGTCTCTCCACCTCTCCCTAGAGTCTCCTCACTTCTCCCTAAATCAGTGTCCAGGGAGAAGTCACTTCTCTCTCAAATTTGAGCCCAGCGTGAGCCCTGCAATTCATTCAAGATGTCGATCAGAGAAAAATTTGTTCCCTTTCCTAAAAAATATAAGAACAAATCTGAAGTTTGGAACCATTTTAGTGTCAAACTTATCGATCCTACTAAATCAGCGAAGGGCGGGAAACTTGATATGAAATATGTGTTAAAGATCTGTTTTTATTTACAAATCTGTAATGTTCTTCACACTGTACAAAATTTGTTGTTGTTATTGGGGTTTAAGGCTGTTTGCAACACAGTACTTAACATTGCAGCCACAAGATTTTTCACTAATTCGAACACAAAGCAAGATGTTTTAGCATTTTTTCATTATTAAATCACAAAACACATAAGGAATAGTCATGATAAAGTTCTTTTTGATAAAATATAGCAATGTAATGTTAATATCAACAAAAAAACTGGTTAAAATATAAAAAACTTCATTTTTTGTTAAAATGCTGATTAATCGATTAATCGCTGATTATTGCCTCCGATTAATCGACTAGGTTTTGGGGAACCGATTCCAACCACTAGTTTTTGACATCAGCATAGTTTTGAGACAAAAGTGTACTGTGGGGGAAACCATGCCCTGTGGACACATTTCTTATTCCTTTCAGTCTATTATATTGTTCTTTTACTTTGTTTAAAGCTTCTGTAAGGTCAAGTCTTCAAGAATCTGTATCCCAGAGATAAGGTGAGCTCGTTAGGGCGATCATGGCCCTCTTCTTATTATGTGAAACCCATCATCTTCAATCTGTTAAGTTTAATAAGTAATTAACAGTATATTATTAGCAGAATTAAAGATTTTGATATTATAATTTACAATAACCAACACACTGCATTATATGAGATTTGCAATTACATCTTGTAAAAGGTATACAACTCTGTATTTCAGTGGAAGGAATGAAATGAAGAGTTATCCCCAATAATAATCTTTTCAAAAACGTATTCTATGAAATCATGTTCACATAGGTATTGAAAAATAATTCCATGTTAATTTTTTATCAGTAAAGAAAAGAATAAAAGATTTTTGATGTTTCATTGCGGTTTGAAAGCTACCCATCAGAATGACAAATAGTCTGTTCTCCAAAAATGACAAATATTTTGGGTATATGACAACATTCTTAGCTCAACATGCTGTCTTCTTTTTTATATTGATTATCAGTTTTTTAAACAATGATAGTTTTGCTCCTGGCCTTGAAAGAGAGATCAAAGGACATCATAAGTCCACAAAAAAAAACTTAAGCTTCATCAGCAGGTGAGATGTTTTTCTATAGCAATCGGTCCTTTTTTGTGACAAGGAATCAATTGAATAACAGTATTAGGACACAAAACACATGTTACACTAAAAGACATGACAAGCAAAAACAAAAATCATGGAACAAGGTCAACTAAAGAAATATATGCCAATTGCAGAAATGGATCAAATGTCTGGAAATTTTACTAAAGATTCAGTAAAAGGTGAATGAGTAAAGAGAATTAAAATAGTGAATTTTTTTATTTTTTTCATAAACAAAGTGCAATAACTCTGAAATCCCGGGTGTGATATGCTTCCTTGTCAAAATGTGCATCCATTTTGTGTCAACAAACATTTCCATAAAGTAAGATCTAAGATTCAATGAAAACTGTAAGAGTAATGGAACAGAAAAGGCAAATTCAGCATTTTAGTTAAAATAGAGGGCAATTATACTGAAACACTTAGTACTCATTGGCTGGTTATTGAGCTTCCACTCCATTTAATGTCAACAAACATTTTAAACGACTCTGCTTTATATTTGATGAAAACTTTCTTGAACTGAGTTATAGAGCAGAAATGGCTAACTTCACAATTTATGTATAAAGAAAGACAGTGTTTTTTTCCCACCATCTTAGGAATGGGGTTGATTCCATTTGGATTTGGGAAAATTCACGGCGTTTTGAATAAAGTTGGCAAAACAGTTATATAGCTGGATGAGACAAGAACAAAATGTTGATATTAAAAAAAAAATTATTGTGGAAACCTTCAATTGGGAAATTTAAGGTCCCATTTGGGAAAAATAAATGCCTTTTTCTGTTGGGAATACCAGACCTCATTTTGAACGGGAAAAAATACTGAAAGAGCAATAACTCTGAGTGATTGGTTCACATTGGTGGGTTTTCGAACTTGACCATCATTTTATGTCAAAACCGTTTTTACAAACATTGACGAAGATTTTATGAAAAATTTAAGACTTAGTAGAGAGCGTAAAGCCATCTGCCCAACTGTCTGCATTTCAACAATAATTTTAACTCTTCTACTTCACAGCTTTAAAAAAAACTCCTTGATTTTATTTTCAATCATTTTCATTTTGATAATTTACAAAATAAAAACACTTCTGTTACCATATTCTGGAGATTTCATGTTGCTGACGCCACTTTCAAACATTTTGTTCTGCCATGCAATCCTGTGATAGGAAATTAAAAGTCATAAATCGGGATAATGTCATCGTCAATAAGAGAAGTTTACCTCCCAATAAAACTTTCACTGCTGATTGCCTATTAGATTGTTGCCATAAAAATAAAGCCATGAGACAATGTTCATTCCAAATTTAATGGTTTTGTTTTTGTTTCAGGAAATTATTGAAGGGAACAGGGTCAAGGCAATTAAGTCTCATTTAATACATCACGAAAGCAAATAAGTATTTTGGGTGTGCGCCAAATAAGAAGATATTTGTATTTTTGTAACTTCATGACGTGGTTAATAAAAATGTATCTTTTTTTATCAGGAATTAAGGCACACACATGATTTTGGGGATGCTACCCACACCTGAGAGTTGGTAATTTTCCAAGGAATGACAACTATTGACAGAGGTAAGTGTTTCTGAACAGTTTGTTTAACTATAATTACCTAGCTTTTTTTAAATAATGTCTTTAAGTACACAAAGGCTGGGTTACATCACACCATGGGGAAAAAAGCCTGCTAATGGATGTATGGGTCAGACAGGTTACAATACATCTTGGAGAAAAAGATTCCTAGTAAAGGTATAGGTAAGACGTTCCTGCTTTAGCTTAGGCACTAACTTTAATATTATACACCACTTGGGGATGGGGGCATTTTGTAGTGCCTCCAAGTGATTAAGGGGATTTTGAAGTGCCTCCAAATGATTAAGGGGATTTTATAGTGCCCCCAAATGATTAAGAGGATTTTATAGTGCCTCCAAATGATTAAGGGGATTTTATAGTGCCTCCAAATGATTAAGGGGATTTTATAGTGCCTCCAAGTGATTAAGGGGATTTATAGTGCCTCCAAGTGATTAAGGGGATTGTATATAAGTGCCTCCAAGTGATTAAAGGGATTTTGTAGTGGGAGGTGGACTTAAATCAAACTAGAAATGGCGCGGCAGAGGCCGACGCGTATCCCCACGCCGCATGTTTGACCCAAGGGCGCCCCAGGGTTGATCATGGGGCCATGCATAGTTGAGATTGACTGTATTGTCATAAGAGAAGTTCAGTATCAATTAGAAGTGAATGGGTGTAAAAATAAAGAAGTTATAGTAAAAGGCAATTTTGGGAGGGTGTGGCCTATGTGGGCGGGGTGCCCCAGGGTTGGTAATGGGGCCATGCATAGTTGAGATTGACCGTATTGTCATAAGAGAGGTTCAGTATCAATTTGAAGTGAATCAGTGTATTAATGAAGAAATTATAGTAAAAGGCAATTTTGGGCGGGTGTGGTCTATGTGGGCGTGGCGCCCCAGGGTTGGCAACGGGGCCATGCATAGTTGAGTTTGACCGTTTTGTCATAAGAGAGGTTCAGTATCAATTTGAAGTGAATCAGTGTAGAAATGAAGAAGTTAATGTAAAATAACCTAAATTTTTTTTATAGTAAATGGATTTTTTTGGTGGGTGTGGCCTATGTGGGCGGGCGCCCCAGGGTTGGGATTGGGGCCATGCATAGTTGAGATTGACCCTAATGTCATAACAAAAGTTCAGTATCAATTTGAAGTGAATCCGTGTAGAAATGAAAAAATTATAGTAAATGGAAATTTTTGGTGGGTGTGGCCTATGTGGGCGGGGCGCCCCAGGGTTGGGAATGGGGCCATGCATGGTTGAGATTGACCGTATTGTCATAGGTGAGGTCCAGTATCAATTTGAAGTGAATCGGTGTAGAAATAAAGAAGTAAATGTAAAATAACCTAAAAAAATGAGTGATAATTTCTGACGCGGCCCCACCCCAACCCCTATAACTTTTGACCCAGGGGTCAGATCAAAATTCCAAATAGTGCACCGTCGCACATATGCTCATAGCTACCATGTGTGTAAATTTCAAGGTTCTAGTGCTTTTAGTGTAGGAGGAGATAGTGGCCAGGACGGACGGACGGACAGACGGACGGACGGACGGCGGAGATCACCACAATATCCCCACCTTTTTTTCAAAAAGCGTGGGGATAATAAATCCAATAAATCCAATTTATTACATGAGAAGCCTTTATAGCAAGTCCAATTATTTTTCTTGTCTTATAATCACTGTTTTTGGCTTAGTTTGAAAGTATAAGTTCAAATAAAATTATGTTAATTTTTTTTCTCATCCCTAGGATTTCACAAAACAAGAAATGTGTCCACACGACATGGATGCCCCCAACTGTAACTTTGTCACTACATAAAAGCATTACTGTGTAAATGTTTTTGAGATACATTGCCTTTATTTTATTAAACTATTAGGTTGCTGCATAACATGTGTTCAATATTTAAATTTTGTTGTTTGTTACATATGTCATCTGCTGCAGTTTGTAAAGTTTTTTTTCTGACAATTTTTTTCCATTTTTGGTGAAGATCAAATGAAAACTACTTGAAATTGAGAGCGGACACCATGCTGAATGTTTTAAAAACGCACAAAGTGACCTAGTTTTTTGCCCGGAATGACCCATGTTCTAACTTGGCCTAGAGATCATCTACATACAAATTATGGCCAAGTTTGGTGAAGATCGGATGAAAACTACTTGAAATATAGAGTGGACACCATGTTGAATGTTTAAAATGCACTAAGTGCTGCCCTGACCTAGTTTTTTTCTCCAAGACCTTGTTTTTGGCCCGGCATTGCCCATGTTCGAAATTATTGTAAACATTATCTAGATACAACTTCTGTCCAAGTTTGCGGAAGATCTGATGAAAACTAATTAAATTAGAGAGCGGATACCATACTGAATGTTTGAAACGCACTAAATGACCCTGTGACCTAGTTTTTGGCCAGGCATGACCCATGTTCAAACTTGGCCTAGACATTATCTAGATACAATTTCTGACCAAGTTTGGTGAAGATCGTATGAGAACTACTTGAATTAGAGAGCGAACACGAAAAAAGTGATGGACGGACAGACAGACTGACTGGCCAACGGACATTGCAAAAACTATATGCCGCCTGTTGGGGGCATAACAAATCTTGGTTTTTAACTTGATCTAACATTGAAATATGAACCAAATAGAATTGATGTAACTTCAAAATTGCAAAATATGGACCAATGAGACTTCTTGTAACATTAAACAACTACACCCAAGGCACACAAACATGCCCACTTTCACAAGTATAATGCAACTGCAACTGACTGGGTCGCCGTGGCGTAGTGGATATGGTGTCCCCCTACCGCCTGGGAGGTCATGGGTTTGATCCCAACTGTGGGAGCGTTCTTTAGATCATCCCCATAGACACCAAGTACTGGTTTTAGTCCCCGGACTTGAAAGTATGTCAAATAAGCCTTAGGCTTTTGATGCAATCAAGCTAAAATAAGTAAGTTTAAACTAACTGCCAGAGAAATTCGATGCCACTGGAGAGTTTGGGCCTTCCTATTCTGTATTTAATATACAGTATTCTGTTTTCAGGCAAGAACAGGCAAGAACAGGCAATTACAGACACTATTGCTCACAGCATCAGGGTAAAAGTGACATGACCTTATCACGCTCACAGCATCAGTATATGTTTGCACTGTCACTTTGAAACGGTATGAAATAGAAAGACAGCCTGAACTGCTTATAACTCTACAAGCACCTCGTCAAGTTAAAAGCGGTGAAATGTTTGTTCTTTTGTTTTTTTCCAAAAAATATACTATCAGAATAGCAAACAGTTTGGATCCTGATGAGACGCCACGTTCTGTGGCGTCTCATCTGGATTCAAACTGTTTGCAAAGGCCTTCAAAATTCGGTTCCAGCACACAAAGAGTTCAAATAGGCCGCCTGTTTGCATGGTCACGCAGCATAATGTTTGACTTCCATTAACACACTTTTCCACTTATGAATCTCTCCCAAACCCATTCAAAGTGGCAAAATGCCCCTGCGAAGATTTGTTCTAGAAATTGGAACGGTTCTGGAACTGTTCTAGAACATCCAGAACAGTTCTAGAATGTTCCATATTCGCGTTCTAGTTGCGTTCTAGAACTAAAGTTCTGGAATTGTTCCAGAACTGTTTTCTAGAATAATTCCAGACATTTGTGGAACAAGGCTTAGTTCTGAATCTGTTCCAATAATATACAAGAACATTTTTAGAACATTTCTAGAACAAAATAAGTTCAAGAAATTTCTAAAAATGTTCTAAACTGTAGTTCTAGAACACATTTAGAACTCTTTAAGAACCAGTAAGTTCTACAAACGTTCTAATGGGGAATAAGAACACATGTAGAACAGGTCTAGAATCAAAGTCTACAATTGTTCTACATATTTAAAACAAACTAGTTCAGACAATGATAATTTGACTTCTTTCAAATTATATTTTAAAACAATTTTCACATTGAAACTTTGCTTGCTGTGGTGTCTGCAAGATATTGCTATCATATCAGGAGATATATATATCATACACAAACAGAGGACTAATGTTAAGGAGGAGTGTTTGTTGATAGGTCTGGGATACTTTCATAAAACATTATGTGGGTACTCACTAGAAACGACGTTACGAGGCACTTCTAATGAGAATCCAAACATAAGCTTTTTTGGACCAAACATTTTCTAACTAAGAACTCTGAATAAATTTAGTTCATGAACTATCAATTTATTCCTTTTCCTCATACAGACAACTATACAGTTCATTATGAAAATGTCACTTGGTTTTTATTGTTGAATGTAGCTTATATAAGTAAATTTTTGAAAAAGATGTACATACTTAAGTCTGTAATCATTACATGTTAAAAATACAACATTTACATACATTTTCAACATGTACATGACTTGTTGAAAATGATTGACTATTTATTTTTAATGAAAGTAACAAACACAATATATGAAATGACTTTGCTTATTTATGACTGAATTTTTTTAATTTCTGAATGCTAAATGTTTAAATGAATAACAAAAATGGACTGTACAAAAATATGCTATAAAACTGTTACATTTTATACAAATATCTTTTCTTAATCAAAAGTTATGTAGAAAACAACAGAATTTTCCTTGCATCAGTTCTGCGAATCATGATTTAAATCTCTCTCTCTCTCTCTCTATATATATATATATATATATATATATATATATATATATATATATATATATATATATATATATATATGCATTAGGAAAATCATTAAAATACAGGATATTAAAATCTTAATAACTTTTGAACCAGAAAAGCTATTTTAAGATTTTGATCAGTTATGATAAGTTCTGAATGAGAAGAATATGATTTTGTTATAAAATACAAAATACATGTAAGGTCAGTAATAGCTCTGGGCAGATACATTTTGAAAAGATAGTCAAAAAGGAGTAATCAAACATCAAAGTTATTTCTCCTTTGCTAAAATATTTGTTTCATTTCTTACAAAACTGAAAACTGTGGAAAGTGATTTAATCTTGATGCAAGGCTGTTCATTTCAAAATGGCATGACCATGTGCACTAGGCATCAAAGCAACATATTCTTCTTCAGGTGTGGAATTTACACTTATATTTATATAAACTAATGTATCTATCAAGTGTTCTGCAGGTACAATTTCCACAAGGTTAGTAGCTCTAACTTTTGTAAGATGACTATTCATGTTTTTAGAGTTATATTTCTTTATAACAGCATACACTAAATTGTTGTCTTTGCAATAAATAAAGTATTCAAGGCTACCAACTGATGTTGAACTACTATCGTAAAGCACAATGTAGCAAATTCTTCTCTGCATCCTTCCATATCTCCTGGATGAAAACTGTTTTCCATGAACACAAATACGGTCGGCGATTTTCATTTCTCTCACAGATTCAGGGATGCAATTTGATAGAGCTCGAACAATATCTTCATTCAATTCATGTTCATCCAAACTCTTGATTTTTCCACATATGTCACAGTTATCTGCCTTTTCACTTAACTTCCAAAGAGAAGATGATGTTGATTCAATACCCTTTTGTCTCAAACTTGACTCTGTATGTTTGTATTTCATTATTTGCTTCATTACATTACCAGTGCCATGAGCAGCTTGCAGAATTGTAGAATTTGCATCCTCAAAAGGAAAGGTACTCCAAGCCCACAGAGGACCCCATAATGAAACATACCAAACTAAATGAGAACAAGCATTATGCACATTTAGACCACAGGATCCAGCAGAATACAACTTTGCAAAATCTGCATGAAATGTATTGAGTAATGCAGCAGCTTTCTTTAATTGAGCTGTAGATATACTGTCCCCTAAAAGTATGTAAACAGCTTGAGACAAGCATGCAAAATGCTCTAAAAATCTGTCAGGCAAGATGCCAGATAACGAAGGGATAGCATAGAATAAAAGCCATGCTTGTAATTCTGTGGCTTTTAAGCTTAGGAAGTGTTTTTCTAAATCCCGAGGCAATCTTTCAATACTTTGTGGTGGTTTGATATTCTGCAAACGTTGGGATACCACTTTTATATGCTTTCCAATGAAATAGTCCTTGCCACTTTCACTTGATGAAAACCACTTCTTTAATAATGTATTTGTTATACCCAGAAGAATGCCATGCATGTAGTCAGGAACAGTCCCTGTAACAAGATCATAGGACTGTATTGCAAGCATTCCAGAAACACCTTTAAAACCCTTAACTCTTTTTTTGATACTTGCAATTTTCATTTGCTCTGCAACTTCTTGATGATTTCTGATTTTTGCCTTTTCAGTTTCCTCTTTGTGTGGAAAAAACCTTGCGTTTCCTTTCCCTTGTTTTACAACAACTCCTGGTTCTTCACATGCTATACAACTTTCTGCTCCATTAAAGTATGTCATGTTTAGCAAGCTTGCCTTGGCAGGTAAATCAAAAACTCCACAAATAATCGCCAGTTTTACAACAATTACTTCATGTTCAACTACAAGTTCCAAACCTTTTGTGTACATGTTCTCCAATTCTGCGCCTACATGTTCCATAAAAATTTGAAATGGTGGCTTTCCTTTTCCTTGCCAAATTCCTAGAAGTAACACATTTTCCCTAGCAAACCTATGTTTTGGACTAAGTTCATTAATGGCTATAAAAATTGGCCACAATTCAACTTTTGATGATGAGAACAGATTAATTCCATCAGTATTTAATATAGCAGTTAAATTATAATTTAATCCAATACTTGCAAGAAAACCACCAGGTCTTAGAAGTTTCCTGTACTCTGACCCATCTGTTATATCAGTAAGAACAGCATCATCCTTCCTGTCATTTATTTGGCTTTTACACTGTCTTATTTCCTGTAATATACCAGGAGTTTTCAGAAGACTTTTGAGCTGAGCTTGAATATCTGCCAGTATGAAAGACTTTCGTGGCTGTCTTCGACTGCTGTTTTGAAGTGATAGTGATCGCTTGTAACGAATACCATCACAGTTATCCCCATTACATTTAAATTCATTGGGATCTTCAGGAAAATCAGAGTTGCATTTTTCACAATAGTGCACTTCTTTCAAAAAATAACTATTATCAGCATTAACTACACTATAAATATAGTCTAAATCTAAAACTTTCACTTCTTCTGAAGATGGGAACAAGCTTCTCATTGTTGCTAAAATATCTTTGGAAGCACTAACAGACAAATTGTGCTTTTGAAAACAAGAAAGAATCTTGAGAGCCTGCCTTTCATTTTCTAACAGAGGCACACTGACAGTTGTCAAGTTTGACTTGCTGTATACATTATAAGAACTTGAATCACTGTCACATTCTGATACATTATGATCTGATGAAGAGTTTGATTGAAATGAATCTGAATAACTGTCACAACTAGAGATATCATAATCTGAAGAAGAGTTCCAGTCACTGTTATATTCTGAGGCATCATGTTCCAAAGAACAGTTTGATAAAGAAGCATCTGAATCATGGTCAATATAGTCATGTTCTGACAACATGTCTAAACTGTCCGCAGCTTCATTTGACATACTAGTACTTGGATTATTCTTATAGTTTAAACTCGTATTTGTCTCAACAGTTGACATATTCAAATATGAACTTGGCAAATCTTCAGGGTCTAAGTTCACTTGAGCTTTTGCAGCAAATTCTGTCTGTATTTCAATATCTCTAGATGTAGCCATGTCTGAAAAGGATAATAAATTTGGTTTACAGATGGAATGTATCATTTTCAAAGATTAAAGAGAAATTCAATAGTATTAACCTATGTTAGCGTTTCCGATCGCCAAAATCGCCAAAGGTGATTGAATCTTTCAGCTGGCGATTAAAGTTTAAAATGTGAATGAAAATGGCGATTGCAAAAAACCCTGATATTTCTCTATAAGTATATAATATTCACTACTTTTAAAGAGAACTCGGTACTGATTTTCACATGTAATCGCCATAAAAGCTCCAGGTGGTAATAGATAGTCCACTGATAAGAGATAACCGGATGCCCTTATCGTATATTCAAGCCACATAACACAGTCATGTATGCTGACAGATGCATCACGGAAAATTTTCGGGTAACTTTCCAGTTGCCAAACTGTGATATGTAACGTCCAATCGGTTACCAGAATGTTTATGGAGGCGGAGTTATATAGCGATTATTATTTTTGATTGACGTTGGTCACAGAGTAAGCGTTTATCGCAGGTTTATTAACATTGAATCACAGTTGTAGCATTAATACGTGATATAAAACCGGTAAATAAAGCAGTACATTAAAGGCGGTTTCGGGCATCATCATCACACCTATTTACCGTACTGTAAACAATCATTAATTATGAGAAGTTAATTGCAATTGGTGAGCAGTGTAAATTTACTTGTGTAAAGTTGTGAAAAAAAACAACATTAATAATTTGATGCGGTAACAAATTTAATCCAGTGCATGTATATTTTATCATGTCTATTTGTAGAACTGATTTACACCGTTTTTCTACAGCCACGTGATAATAACTAGGTATTCACTATGCATTAATACCGGTATGCCATGTAGAACCCGTGTTATAAGAACCAGCGCGAAATTATTGCTGTCGTTCTACGCATGCAAAGCATGCTTTTAAAAAAAAACAGAAGATGTGTATCTAAATATAGCCGTGCTGCTCAGTACATGCAGTATTTAAGACTTACAAATTTACCGGTACGTTTGAATAAATTATATATTGCAACTATGGAAAAATATGTCCATTCAAGAATACATTGCAGTAAATATATTTTTCAAGAATCAAGAAGCACCGGACTACGGCAAAAATTATTGGGAGAAGGGGGGGGGGGGGGGGCAAATAGGAGTTACGCAAGACCCACCCAATCAAAGACCGGGGCATATCTGAAAGTTCTAACATTGTATACCGCTTATGCCAGTGCATGAAAATAAATATAAATGAAAAATAAAAACATGAAATTATTTGATTACACGTAACAAATAATGTATTTAAATGCTAAATGCGACTTCATTGATAATTTAATACAGACATTATTGATACCTATAGATTCGTGATAATGATTATGTCGTTCATTGAGCAAATAAGGTTATAATGTGGGTCGTCATCGTAGTGCTGAAATTTGGCTACTAATTTTTTTCCTTAGCGCCAACCTAGGTACACTGCAACGCCAATATATCGCGGTTGTTGGGATCCAAAGATCGCGAGCGCGATATATCCGGCGCGCGATATAATTCGAGAAATGTCTAACTAAATTGAATTGCGGCTAATTTGTCAAATTTCCCCAATGTTTTTATTTTATATACGGCGATGCTACATATTTTTATTGTAATAATTGCAAACCAATTATACAATAAACATTTTTCATAGCTACATACGTATCTGTATTTATCATAAAAACCAAAATGTAAATTATATTTTTCATTTTCTTGTACGATCGCTCGCGAAACAGTTCAAAACAAAAATTCTTGCCTTAAAAAACGTCTAAAATATAATTGTGCATAGATTCGAATTTACCCTTATAAATAGTCCTAATGAAGGAACTGAAACAGCGTAACGGTAACGATACAGCGTGTTTGAATTATATTTTATTAAGAGGAAATGTCAATGCCACATAATTCGCGAGATACCGCGGTACTTTAGTTGAAATTTACAACGAAACTTTTAATGGAAATTAAATTATCTCAATGTTGTACCCGCTACGAAACTTTTATTTACAAATAAATACACCCACGCCAATGTTCGCGCACTTTTTATTAGAACAAAGAAATTCATGACCAGTACCGAAATTAAACGATTAATATACCAGTAAACTGCCATTATTACCTTTGAAATGACACTAATTGGTTATTTGTTAAGTGTTAAAAACAATCCCAGCCGTGTGTACACAACACTGTCATTTATCGACTGTTTTTCACGCTTCACTGCGTTCTATAGTAAGCCGCGACATAAAGGGTGTTAATACTTGCTAGAACCGGTTTTTTTGCTTAAGTTAGCGAATTCTCAGATTAAAACATGACATTTAGTGATCATGCTTGTCGGATTTTTAGGAGCCATAGCCAAAGCGCGATATATTGGACAGTGCGATATAACGGTCCGCGATATATCGGCGTTGCAGTGTATTAACTTAGTGGATTGATAAATTACTTGGAGTTTGCTGGAAGGTCTCTGGTGCAACTGATTTGGAGGCCTGTAAATCAGACGAAGCAGTCTGCTGCTCTGTTGAATTTCCTGAAAATAACAGAAAAAAATATGTATCAAATATTTTATCTTCCTGTTAAAGTTTTCAGTTTGCCTATTGGCCCAGGTGAGCTTAACATGTCCATGGACATTTTCAATGTAAAAATTGTTACAAAAATAATATACTCAGGGTGTTCAATGCTCTCATCGCAGACCTAGACAGTAGACACTAACAGATCAAGGTAAGCAATACAGGCTCCTAGTAGGCTCATGTTTATACATGTACATGCATAAAGACCCTTAAGTCGTGTAGCCACAGTACAGAAGGTGTATTTTATCTCAAAAGGTCACTGCAAGCTTATTTGTTCAAGCATCTTTATTGATTTTTTATGAAGGGGCTGTAATAAGTAAACAATAGGTCAACTCAAACTTAGCCCGGTTATCATATTATGGGGTTTGTGATTGCTTTTCATTCCACCTATACTGTCAGCTCTCTACAGTAAAGATGGTTGATAACACAGCAGGTTACAATTTAACAAAAAACCTAGGGATGATTGCGACCAAGTTTCATCAAGCTGTTTCAGAGAAGATTGTTTTAAAAGTTCATGTCTATAACGCATGCCAATTAATGGTAAAACAAGCAAATTCGTTGAATTGATATCCCCCGCCATTATACTTCTGGACACAAGATATGGCTCCGGACACAAAAAAAGCATGTTTTCAAAATACAAAGGGCCATAACTCCGTTAATATTCGATGGTGTACAATGCCATTTGGAGTGCATCATCCTCTTATCCATATATATACTCATACCAAGTTTCAATGAAATCTGCCAAAACAATTCCAAGATATGGCTCCGGACACAAAAGTGCCGGAAGGACGGACGGAAAGACATACGGACAGACAACGCCAAAACAATATCCCTTCGCCTATGGCGGGGGATAACAAATTTAGGCCATGTGAGGTAAAATGTTTAACATTTACCTTCTGCACTGTAATCAAGCTGCTGGCAATATGCAAGTGATCTTTTAGCCATTCCTTCATTATTATTCTGTCTTTTCCATCTGTACAATGTTGACAATGGTACAGAAGCAGACTCATCTTGAAGATATAGTTTCTTTTCCCTCTTTACTGGGGCTACAATAGGTAAAACAAGAAAGTGACAATAAACATGGTCTATTAGGTACACCACCTACCCAGCTTGGTCATTGTCATTGACGCAAAAACCCATTGAATAATCTAGAATTTAATACCACTATGGGTCCCTGAACTCGCAGATTTAAGACCAATGAGTCCCAGGCCAAAATTATTGAGTCCACCTTGAAAAAGAACGAGTCCCAAATTTTGAAAGATACCAAGTCGTGAAGAAAATGACTATATAAAGTATATTTTGCATTAAACTTTTTAAAATCTCAAAAACAGTGAATTTTGGAACCAAAACATAAATTCAGAGTTATTACTATCGTGTTTGCCTTCACATAAGCTATAAACTTGTCTTTAACATGAATGTTACCTGTTACAACATTTCAACTGGATTCAAGTCGTGATAATATTTAACGTCCGAATTACGAGCTTGATATTATTGTTAACGTCCGAATTGCGAGCCATTTACCTACCGTTATTTAAGTTTAGAGTTGTTTGTTTTGGATTAGCTTCAACACCTTATTTCCGGGCATTATTTCTATATTATTTATGACGAAGTTACTAAAGGTTATAGATTGGTTACCTCCCCTTATCTTTCGCTACTCTCTATATAGGGATCGGTACAAGCTAATTTTACCGGTCCAAAATTGGACCGGTTATTTTTAGAAACATATCAGGGGAAATAATCCGTGTACCGTTTCCGGTTTATTTTCCCAAACTTTTTGACAGCTGACAGGTAAGAATGAAAGCTCGTTCTAGTTAAATAAGATTCATAATAAATATGCAACCTGAGTACTACATGATACATAATATCCTCGCGTTACTTAAAAGTGGTAATTCTTGATTTGTGAGCATGTGAATTTTTGTATTTGATCTAGTTATCAACGGAATGATAGAGAGATTAAACAAAATAATCCGGGGAATGCCGCGCGCGAACCATAACATTGTAACGTCACGTCACGAACGGCGCTACCGATTTACTTCGCGTTATCCAATTAAAATCGCCGATACATTAGCCTGTACCTGTTGTATATTATAGTCAACGAAGTCAACGGTTATATTCAACGGGGGACCAGTTAATAAAGGTTAGAGCAGGCTATCCGGGGACTCGAGAAAATATCATAACAAACTCAATTAAAAGGTCGATTCTTATTGGTTCGTATACAGCAGCGACTCGACTAGAGCCAATCAAAAGACTTGTTGCATTTTTCAGCGTTCATCCCTACACTTTTGACTCGTACCCAAGATGGTTCGTATTTATCGTGATTCGCGTATGCGTTAAAGGATTCGATTCAGCAATGCGTCCGAGTGGATGCACACATTTCAAAACTATGCGTCTATTTCGATATTTCTGCGTCTTAGACGAGGGACGCTCGGCTTGATTATTCACTAAAATCGATGAAATTTAAGAAAACTTGCATTAATCAGGGGCCATAAAATTAACGATAAATGACAAATAACGTAACAATCTTAACCAAGACCATATCAAACGTCTAGGGTTAAATGTAGCCGATCTGGTTTGGGACTAAAACGTCAACAAATCGTATTCAATATGGCATCGTAAACCGTGAAAAAGTTCTTACTCATTTCGTGTAAAATGTGTAGGTGTGACAATATCCTCTGCTTGGAAGATAGAGATTTGTTGCAGATCAAACAGACAAATTTGCCATCAGCTTTACGGAAATGTTTGTACTTATTTGAACTAGCCATAGTCCTGGCACAAACTAGCCTCTAAACCTATAAGTTCGTGCACATTAAACTTTAATTTGTTTTGTGGAAATCTGCTTGCGACTGCATGTGCTTGCGACTGCATACGAAGATGACGTCATCCCCGGTTTTTTATTCTTAAAATAAATCGATATTAATTTCCCGAAATAAAAACGGTGTTGTTTTTCATTTATATTTTTAATTATTTTTTAACTTGTACTATCGAGAAACAATCATTAATAAATAAATAAATATGATAAAACATACAACCGTAAATGTTAGGTCAAAAGCCATTGGTCTGTTGTTGTCAGCATTCTATCCGAGATGTCGATTGGTCCAATCGACTAACCACGCCGCCAGTTTTTTAAAATGGAGGAAAAAAGGCGTTTTGCTATCGTCCATTGGGAAGATAAATTAACAAGTATAATCAACTTAGAAGATATCAAACACCCGAAGAAGCCTTTTACTGACTATCGTGATGGGGACTACGTGGTGGCATTATTCCATAAAAAGGCTTTCAAAGCCAGGCTTTCGCAGATCAGTGGTAAGTGCATTGCCCAAATGCATCAACGTGTCAAATCAGCGCGATTTACAATAAATAAATAAAAATCCACCGAATGTAACTATATTGTAACAAATTATGAAACTAAAATATATTCATATTATGGCTTGTTGTATGAACGACCGAAATGTCTGGTTTTTTTTTAGAAATTCATTTAAGAAATGTGTTTACAAGACTGAATGTCCTGTAAAATTTCCAAATTTCACAGGACATATTTGAAATCTGCTAGTGATTATTGGATATTCAATATGCTTCAAACCAGGTTATTTACTAATTTCATGACTGTAGTACAATTATTTGTTTGCAGACAACAAGTCGGACCTGATGGCTGAGAAAAACAAAAATGACGAATTTCCACTACAATTTACTTATGAAGAACACGATACTCATGATAAAAAAGGTGGGTTTTGATATTAAGACATGCAATCTAGACCTAACGAGTACCATAAATCTATATCTATATTTAGAACAACGGTAAGGAAAATAGCATCAAATTAACAAATTCCATTTTTAGAGCCATTAAATATTGCATTGTACATGTAGTATATCAGTTATTTTACGCAATGTTTTTAATAAAAACCTGAGATGTGTGGTAAACACATTTGTAATATGAAATTTATATGAGTGACAAGCATATCGGATAAATGACGATGTGTCAGATCATTTCAGATTTTGAGCAATAAGTATGAGCGCATGAATTTGGATATATTTTATTCTCACCAAAAATTTGTCAAGTTATCAACGGCTATAATGTTCTGATTTTTTTTAAAGAAAAATCAACATTGCCAGTATTTTCAGTTGTACCGAATAACTGCAGTGCCTTCACGGCTTCAGGAATTTTCTACAACAGTACGTAGAAAGACATTTTTTGAAAGATATTTGCATGCCTTGTACATAAATTTTAAACAATTTGTCATTATCGCTTATTTCAGCCAATTCAGGAGACACACATTTGGCCTCAAAGAAGACCAGCATTCGAAAGATTGATGATGTTGTTGATGTGAGTTATAATGTAGAACCAAGTGTGGAAACAACCATATCAGGTAAATATATACATGCTGAGTAAAAAATATGATCTGAAGCTTATTATTTATTTTAATATTCCTTGTCTGCAGGAAATGCTTAAAGCCTTTGCCTAAAAGTTGCATTAACACAAAACATTTTTATGCCCACCTTCAAAGAAGGGTATATTGTTTTTGGCCTGTCTGTCTGTCCCAAAACAATATTGAAGATAGCAACTTCATATTTGGCATGCATGTGTATCTCATGGAGCTGCCCATTTCGAGTGGTTTACGGTCAAATATATGGGGGTGGGCATAGTGTTTCACAAACACATAAGTTTTTATCTTTCTTTAATTTTATTCTTGTTTTTTACTGGAGCTTTTTAGATCCAATGTTTACATTTATCAATATAAATCATTTAATGACAAACTTCAAATATGACAAAATCTGTGAAAAGGCCCCTTTAAGGTAGTAGGGGACTAATGGTCATTATCACAAGTGTGTTTTATTTTGTTCTCATCATAATCATATATTAATAAAACATTATGAATACATTTTTTTATCATTAATGTGTTTATATTTTTGTAATATTAAATTATGCTGTCACATGTTTTGGTAGTTTTCCATTGTTGCAGGGCCCCCCATTGGAGTCCCACCCCCAGGTCTACATCATATGACACAACACTCCAGTCCTAGGATGACACCACACCCTAGACCTGGAATGACAGGTTGATATTCAAATTAAGTGTAAATCGATATAATTTTGTACAGCCTGATTACTTCATACAGAGGTGTAAGTAGATTAAATGTATGCCTTGAAGTAAAGTGCACTGACAGCACCATATTTGAGAAGAGTAATGTTTGGGTAAATTATACGTCTTAACACTTTACCCCAAAGCAAAGTGAAAATGGCTATGTGAAAACAGTATAAATCCAAAACAGTCTGAGAGTAACTCACAGTCTGTTCAGGTTATAACATGGTTTGAGGTCACTAGGTCAAATGTAAAGGTCACTGTGACCTTTACATTCAAACAGTTATGCTTTTATGTAGTGACAAAGTTACAGTTGGAGGCATTTGTGTGGTGTGGACACATCTATTGTTAAATTTGGTTTGATCTTTAAGTAGTTTATTGGAATTTCAACCAACTCTACATCTTTTCTGGAACAACCTGCGGCAGAAAATGTAGGGTAGTCTTAAGAGTGTATGTTAACCCTTACAGTGCGGGAACCGAATTTTGAAGGCCTTTGAAAACAGTTTGGATCCAGATGAGACGCCACAGAACGTGGCGTCTCATCAGGATCCAAACTGTTTGCTATTCTGATAATATTCTTTGAAAAAAAATCGAAGAAAATGCTAATTTTAGAAATTCAGCAGACGACATTTTAGCAGACGACAAATTTCCCAGCATGCAAAGGGTTAAGCACGAGATGATTTTCAATTACAACTGCAAACTGCAAACATTGAAGCACTAACAAGATTTTTGTAGATCATTTGTCCATGGCATAAACATGAATTTTAAGCAATGTTGTAATTATTTTTTCTTTCAGCATACTTAGGAGACACGACACAGATGATTACAAAGACGACGAGCATCAGTACACCAACAATTAGTGATGAAAACAATAATGGAACGTTTGGTGTGAAAAGGACCCTATCAGGTAAACTTATACTGATGGTTAAACCTCTTTGAACCAGAAGTTTCTTTGGCTGCAGGAACTGCTTGCCCTAAAAGTTGCTAAACACAACTGTGATATGATTGTATATTTGTAGATTTTGTCTAATATAGGGAAGGCATACAATTAGGGTTAACCAATTTTGTTCAAATTATTCCCCTTGGGTCAAAATTGGCTACGCCCCGGGGTCACCTGTTTTACATCGTCATATATATAAAATCTTCAAAAATATTGTCCCTCTGGGTAGAGCTCTTGTGAGCATATTGTTTTATTAATATTTCAGGCAAGTGTTCTGAAGCAAGTGAAAGCCAGTCGAATATGAAGAAAACAAGGACAGAAACTGAAGGTGTGTGTAGTTTTGGTGGTAGGTCTTATATTTAAAAAAAGTTTCAGTCTGCCTTGTCATTAGATCATGCATGCCATTGCCGATGATAAGTCACAGTCATCCATAAATGTTAACAATTTAGATATCTTTACTGAAACCTAGTTCTGCTTGCCTGTGTGTCAGGTGGGATTTTCTCGGGGTACTCCCACAATGAAAGAGTGGTTTGTGACTGATATGGGGGAAGACAGTGTTTTCGCTGAAAACAACCTATATTTTGGTCTTTTAAATCTACAATAGTTTCATATTTTAGTTTGAAAATTTGATGTTTTATATTAATCCATTTCAGCAAGCACCACTTCTGGTTCACAAGTCGAGACAACAGTCCATATGTCATCCATCAGCTCCCAATCTAGGTGAATATCTAATGCATCATTAGTTGATAATTCTGGATTGTTATTATACCCTCCCCGCACAGATATAGGGGAGGGGGTATATAGTAATGAAGTGTGCATTAGTAACCACAACTCCTAAACGAGTCTATGAATTTCAAATAAACTTTAACAGACTGCTTCTAAACTAGCTTTAAGGGACCTTTGATAATCCTGAGCTATTCCTTTATCAAGGCCTCTGTCGTCAATCCATCCATGAACCTGTAGGTTCTCATTGCAATAACTGCAACAGATTTTGTTTGATTACAATGAAACTTGGTCAGTTCAAACGAATGGTCTTGGAGTGAGCTCAAATTTTAGTGTTCTAATGGGCAATTCACAAGAGCTAAAAATAGAAAAAATGCTTTTTGCTCTCTAACTTACAAAATGAAAACAGTGTGTAGGCAAAAAAAAGTAAGACTTAAGTTTAATTTTACTTAATTATGCCCCCCTTCAAAGAATTGGGGGTATATTGCTTTGCTGATGTCGGTCGGTTTGTGTCGGTCGGTTTGTCGGTAGACCAGTTCGTTTCCAATCAATAACTCGTCAACTAATTAACGAATTGGCTTGATACTTCCCATGTTCATTGGCCTTGGACAGTAGATGACCCCTATTGAAATCTGGGTCACTAGTTCAAAGGTCAAGGTCACTATCACAATAAGTAAAAATCGTTTCTGATCTATAACTGGTCAACAAATCGACATATTGGCTTGATACTAAACATGTCATTGGCCTTAGAGAGTAAATGACCCCTATTGAAATTGGGGTCACTAGGTCATAGGTCACTATCACAATAAGTGTGAAAATCATTACCGATCAATAACTTGTCAACGAATAAACATATTGGCTTGATACTTCACATGTGCATTGGCCTTGGACAGTAGATGACCCCTATTGAAATTGGGGTTACTAAGTCAAAGGTCAAGGTCACTGTGTCATAGCCCAGTGGGTTTTTTTAGGGGGTGAGGCAATAGTCTCTGACTGTGGAGCTCTTGTTCAGTAATGTTTTTCTTCCAGTTACAGAAAATTGGAAAAAAAAATTGCCGACCTGGAGAAGGAGATGCACAAACTGAAGAAAAGAGTTAAAGATTTAGAGCAAAGAGCAAGTACTTCTTCCTGTGTGGAATCCACTCCAGCAGACACAATTGAAGACCAAGATAAGCAGTTGAAAGCCTTACTTGCCTTAGTAGCCCATTTGCCGAGCAACACAGAAAGGGACACTAATATTATTATAAGGAGATTATCATTACATGTATTTTCAAAAGACGAACTAGTCACCTGCACAAGGACAGGGAAAAAAACTGTAAAGGCGGGAGAAGCTCCAAAACCGGCACTTAATTCTCAAAAAATGGAATTGTTAGAAAAAGCGGTCTTTACAAAATGTCCACAAATGATGTTAGATGCTTTCCGCAAAAAGTTTGACAATGTGCTCAAAATGGAACGCAGAATAAAATAAGTGTTTTATTCTGCATTCCATTTTGAGCACAAACTGTTTATGGGGCATTTAATTGTTGCATTTGCAGTGTTCCCCAGAAAATAACATTTCTTGTTTGTTTTTAAAAAAGGGTCTTAATCTGGTGTTTTATTCTGTGTTCCATTTTGAGCACAAACTGTTTAGATGGCATTTAATTGTTTTACCCCTACAAACCAAGTTTAGGGGGGTATATAGGAGTGAACTTGTCTGTCGGTCGGTCGGTCTGTCTGTATTATGTGTCCGCTCTCTAATAATTCAAGTTGTTTTCATCCGATCTTCACCAAACTTGGTAAGAAGTTGTATTTGGAAGATGTCTAGGTCAAGTTCGAATATGGGTCATGCCGGGTCAAAAACTAGGTCACGGGGTCACTTAGTGCGATTTAAACATTCAGCATGTTGTCCGCTCTCTAATTCGAGTAGTTTTCATCAGAGCTTCACCAAACTTGGTCAGAAGTTGTATTTATATGATGTCTAGGAAAAGTTCAAACATGGGTCATGGCAGGTCAAAAACTAGGTCACATGGTCACTTAGTGCGTTTTAAACATTGAGCAGGTGTGCGCTGTTTTTTGTGAAGACAACATGCAAAATATTCTGTGTCAATGGGGTGGTGGGGGTATTTGTCACGTCTGTGAAGCTCTAGTTGCATTTGCAGTGTTCCCCACCAATAACATTCTTGTTTGTTTTGTGATTTGCATAATAAAATGACAACTCAATATTCTTTTTGTATTTTAGAGCATTCCATGGGACAGGTTGTGAGTGGAACAAAGTCCTAGAACTGTTCAAGGGCATTTTCAGAACTTTTCTAGAACGTTTGTTCCAGACCTATTTGAAGCAATTCTTCGGAACTGTTCTAAAACATTTCTAGAATTGTACTGGAACACACCGGCTAGAACTGTTCTGTAATCATACTGAAAATGTTCTAGAATTATTCTGGAACAGTTGTTGAACGTTAAATGAGAAAAAATTTCTAGAAAAATTCTATAACAGTTCTGGAAATTTATTCAAGAAAAATTCTGGAATAGTTCCAGAACGATAGTTCAAGAATTGTTCTAGAACAGTTGTTGAACGTTAAATGAGAAAAATTTCTAGAACAATTCTATAACAGTTCTGGAAATTTATTCAAGAAAAATTCTGGAATAGTTCTAGAACGATAGTTCAAGAATTGTTCTAGAACAAACCTTCAGAACTGTTTCAGAACAAATTGTTCTAGAAAAAATTCTCATTTAACGTTCAACAACTGTTCTAAATCGTTCTAGAGCATTTTAAGGATGATTCTAGAACACTTCTAGTCATTAGTTCCAGTACAATTCTAGAAATGTTTTAGAACAGTTCTAAAAATCTTCGCAGGGGTGGTTGCATGGTCACCGATCGACTGACAACATTTACTGGCTTGTTGTCTTGAGTGGTCAGTGGCTTACTGGGACTCTCCCATATTGCATTATCACTTGTTCAAATTGACCAACAGCCAGTAACTGTCTATTAATCTCATTATCACTTGTTGAAAAAGACTGACAGTAACTGTCTATTAATCTCATTATCACTTGTTGAAATAGACTGACAGCCAGTAACTGTTTATTAATCTCATTATCACTTGTTGAAATAGACTGACAGCCAGATACTGTCTATTAATCTCATTATCATGTGTTCAAATAGACCGATAGCCATAACTGCCTATGAATTGCATTATCACTTGTTGAAATAAGACTGACAGCCAGTAACTGTCTATCAATCTCATTATCACTTGTTGAAATAGACCAACAGCCAGTAACTGTCTATGGATTGCATAATCACTTGTTGAAAGAAACTGACAGCCAGTAACTGTCTATTAATCTCAATATCACTTGTTGAAATAGACCGACAGCCAGTAACTGTCTATGAATTGCATTATTGCTTGTTAAAATAGACCAACAGCCAGTAGCTGTCAATGAATCTTCAAGAACCAAGACATCATGTTAAAAGTTACAGGAAGTTTGCATGGTGTCTGGGATGAACATTTCGACATCAACAGCCAGGCATATCTGCTTGTAAATCTTCCTTCACCAAAGCATTACCGCAGCCTATATATGATATCCGGAAACCGCAGCTTCATTACTGCCTGTCACAGAAAATACAAAGCAGACGAAAGTACCCTGTAACAGTTTAGAGCAGGCCTCAATTTGGGGTGAATACAATTTCACCAATACACGCTCATTGACTTTTGCTTGTCCTCATTTCATATCTGATAAAGGGTGAAGAACTGTATAAGATGCATGGCTCCAATCCCTATTAAATATGTACATATTATTAACATTGTTTGAAATTGTATTTATAAAAAATGTTTATAGGTTACTGACAAAATCAGATTCTGACATTGGTTTTGTTTGGTAAAAGTCTATAAAAAATTCGTAATAATTTCAGGCCATTCTTTTTATTTGAAATATTTTTACCAAAAATTCTCCTCAAACTTGTACTTTTCCATATTGACTTATCACTGAATGTAATTGACAGACAGCCACCATTGCTTATGAATCTATCAGCACCAAGACATCATATTAAAAGTATTAAAAGTAGCTGCATGTTTGCATGGTCATTATGGTAATGTTTGACTCTCTGACTACAGCGGTTTGGTTTGAATAGTACCTGTACCAGCCGTTGGGAGAAATGTGCGCAAAAAAACTTATATTGGGAAAATTCGTGTTGTGAAGTCTTCATATTGCGAAACTGGTGGATTTGATTTTTTTGCTCCCAAATATTTTAAAATTGATAACTAAGTGTTGTCAAGTTGTCAATATTATATTCACTTAGGTTCAAGCTATAGAGCTGCAAAGGGAAACAAACTAAATGTTTCATTTTATTTATTTAAATTTTTTTATTTTTTTTTGGGGGGGGGGGCCTTCAATTGAGAATTTTTTTTACAGCAATAAAGAAATTTGTAGTTTTTTCCTAATTCGGAAATTGTTGTTTTCCGGTACTGTATAAAGAAGAAAAAAAATGCTGGACTAACATAACTTGGGCTCTTGCGTATGGTGATATCCACTGACAGACTTCACTGTCTAAGAATCTTAGAGGACCATGACAGTCATGTTAAATGTGACGGGATGTTTGCATTGTCTCTGGCATGATCGTTTCGACCCAGGCTGTCAGGCATAACTGGTTATAAATCTTCTTCCACCGAAGCATTACCAGAGCCTATATCCGGTGTTCTAAGACTTATTATTGCCTGTCACAGGAAATACGAAACAAACAACAGTACTTTGTGACAGCAGTGTGCAGGCTTCTATAAGGGATGAAACATTTTGCTGATATGTGCTCGACTTTTGCTTGTCCTCCTTTCAAAATTGTTTTGCTTAGAAAACAGCAGGCATAGTTCTAGTACAAGAGGGCCTGAAAGGCCCAAAGTCGCTCACCTGAGATAACAAGATATTATTGGGACAAATCTTCTGACCAAGTTTCATGAAGATCGGAAAATAAATGTGGCCTCTAGAGTGTTAACAAGGTTTTACTATAGCCAAATAAGGAAAAATGCCCCGCCTCCTGGCAGCCATGTTTTTCAACTAACCGGCATCATTTTTGAACTCTTCCAAGATATTATTGGGATAAATAGTCTTACCAAGTTTCATGAAGATAGGACAGTAAATGTGGCCTGTAGACTGTAAACAAGATTTTAATATAGCCATATAAGGAAAAATGCCCCGCCGCTTGGAAGCCATGTTTTTCAAGCAAACATAATTATTTTCAAACTCATCCAAGATATCAATAAGACCAAACTTCTGACCAAAGTTCATGAAGATCGGACAATAAATGTGGCCTCTAGAGTGTTAACAAGGTTGTACTAAAGCCATTATAGCCATATAAGGAAAAATGCCCCGCCCCAGGTGGCCATGTTTTTAAAGCAACCAAAACCATTTTTGAACTCATCCAAGATATCATTGGGACAAATGTTCTGACCAAGTTTCATGATGATCGGAAAATAAATGTGACCTCTAGAGTGTTAACAAGGTTTTACTATAGCCTTATTAGGAAAAATGCCCCGCCCCCTGGCGGCCATGTTTTTCAACCAACCAGCATCATTTTTTAACTTGTCCAAGATATTATTTGTATGAATCTTCTAACTACGTTTCATGGAGATTAGACAATAATTGCCAGGAAAAATGCCCCGCCCCTTGGCAGTTATGTTTTTCAAGCAAATGTACCCATTTTTGAACTCATACAAGATATTATTGAGACCAACCTTCTGACTAAATTTCATGAAGATTGGACAATAAATGTGGCCTCTACAGAGTTAACAAGGCAAATGTTGACGCCGCACAATTACGGACAACGCACGTCGCACGACGGACAAAAGGCAAGCACAAAAGCTCCCGCAGGCGATACCTGTATGGCCTCACTTTTTCAAGCACAGACAACAATTTCAATTTGGTGCACTTATGCATTTTGTTAAATCTGCTGTCCACCACACATAAGCCAATGCATGCTAAAAAAGCTTAGATTCTAATATGGAAAACAGCCTTTATCTCACTGAAAACTAAACTTTTGTTTATGGGGAAATTAATTTATTTATGTGCATGTTTGAAAGTGTTTGGTGAAATTGAAATAAATAGTAGCTTGAATGTACCAACTCAATTTATTCCAGATTCATCATATACATTGTATGCGATAGATAGAAACTATACTAATAATAATTACCAAAATGTAATTATTTGATACTTTTACAATATCAATGCCGTTTCTTGTATGTTGATAAATTAGCTGTCAATTTGAAAAGATTTTTGATACGTCTCATTTTTTAGAAACTTTGTTGACTTGAGGCAAGCTGAGGTTTTAAAGGCACTTGTTCACATATTTTATTGTTTCATATCAAACAAATTTATTAACAAAACTGTAATAACAAGAACAAAAAATATTACTTCCCTTGTGAAAATGATCTGTACCTGCCAAATGATAAATAGAAATTATCTTCCTTTAAAGCTTGTTACTTTCCTTGGATTTGTTTTTTACCTTTGACCTTGAAGAATGACCTTCATGACCTTTCACCACTCAAAATGTGCAGCTCAATGAGATACACATGCATGTCAAATATCTAGTTGCTTATAATCTTCAATATTGCAAAAGTTACGTCTAATGTTAAAGTTTTCGGACGGACGGACTGATGGACGGACAGTTAAAATGCTATATGCCACACTACTGGGGGCATAAAATTAAACAGATTACTGTACTGTGAGCTGGGAGAAAATAGCACTAATTAAATAGACCAATAATGAACAGTTTTGTTTAAAAATAATCATCATTTCGAATAGATAAAAATATAAACCATTTCAAACGCAAAATGATCAATTAATTTTGAGTGTTTAATTATATCCGTTTGTGTTACATTTTGCGACAACATGTCGATGGCTTAGATAAAAAGCCATAATCAAATATATCAGTCTGGATCATGCTGAAAGGTTAAGGCAACAGCATTTTATTTCTAAGGACATTTGTACAAGCCCTGGTGGAGCAAACTTTTTTCTTTCATTCCTTTGCCTTTCCATATTTTTATTCTTGTTATTAGACTTAAAGCTCTATAATTCCAATGTTTTCATCTGTCAATTACACAGGTACTGAATGACACACATTAAACGAGAGCGCCGATGGCGTTAAAAGCATAGGTGCAAGATACAGGGAAGAATGGCCTCACGTGGTATAATGTAGTTCGATATCGCCATCCGCGAATTTCTCAAATCAATAATTTCAAACAATTACAGACTATTTAAATAGATAATCTTTCCATTTACACCAGTGTTTGAAACGCTTATGAAAAATAATTACCCAAGCCTTTCAAAATTTAAGCACGGACAGATCTGTATCGATTCTTTTCTCTATTCTTTTCACAAATGAAAATAGACGCTACCCTATTCGTCTGCGTCAAGAATTTGTCGTAAAACTTGTGGTAAGCGTTAGATGCAGACGTGCACAACAGATTGAGTTCTGAATACAGATTTCTGAATGCAGATTTTTATAGAAACTCCTCACAGCAGTTACTTCGCTTGCTTCGCCCGGTCAGTAACTTCTAGTATAAGGGAGGCCACTGCGTAGGAGATTGAGATTTATAGTGCAGATAGAATTGTTTTACGAACGAAATTTGTTTTAGGTTATAAGAAGATTTTTTGACATAAAACGTTCTTAGAAAAATTCACTAAAAACGGCGTCAGCAATATTCTTGGAAGAAAACGTTAGAAAAACGTTTTAAAAAAAATATTGTAAGAATGACCATATACTAAATTAAATAGATATTTCGTCTGATTTTTGATCAGGTAAGGCTTCATAAAGGGCAACCGATGGATGTGGATTTTTGAAATGTGGTATATACCATAAGCATAGGTGCGTAAACGCACCTATGCTAAAAACTGCAAAAATCAGTGAACCAGTCCCTTAAAGAAAATCTGTGAACCAGTCCCTTTAAGAAAATATGTGAACCAGTCCCTTTAAGAAAATCTGTGAACCAGTCCCTTATGCAAAATTGTGAACCAGTCCCTTTAAGAAAATCTGTGAACCAGTCCATTTTAGAAAATCTGTGAACCAGTCCCTTTAAGAAAATATGTGAAACAGTCCCTTTAAGAAAATCTGTGAACCATGAGTCCCTTTAAGATAATCTGTGAACCAGTCCCTTGAAGGGACTTCATCAACACTTTACCCATTCTGGCTCAGAAGCCAAGTGAAAATTGTTCAATGCACCCAGCTTAAAATCTGAGCACAGCCAGTGTGAGTAATTCACTTGCAGGCATTTCAGCTTTTATGCTGTTTGCTGAACTATGTCTTAGGGTAGGAAATGGAACATTTAAAACTTGAATCAAGTAATTTCTTAAATTTAATATGTTCTAAGGGACTACACACGCATCAAATTATGTATCTAAGTGGTAAATGACTAAACAACTTAAGCACTTCAAAGTGTGCATCTGAAAAGTTAATGGTCAAACAACTGAAAAAGAATCTAAAACGATTCCCTACCTCAGCAGAACGGCTAAAGGCTTGGGTCACCACATTCTTGCAATATCCATTCTCCGAGGTGTCAGGAAGACTGTGATCAGTCACGTAGATTATCGGCGCGACCTGCGAGCCTCTGCGGCCTGATGGAATTATGGGTAAGTGCGGTATCACACTCAATGGAAGCTCCGCAACTGATCGCTTTTGCTTTGACATTTTGTTATTTTTTTCCAAAGTCAAAAGACGATTATCCTCAAATCTGTCCTCACACTATTTTGTCGTTTTGTTATTGAATGGGTTCAATGGCTTTCCTCATTCTTATATTTTTTGCCAAATTTAATACGAAACACATAAGAAAATGCTGATACAGCTTACGTAAGAAAATTGAACTTTTAACTTGTGTCTCATATCATCTGCTCATTAGCATAACGTAAGAGTATACAAAAACCTGAAAATACACCCATATCATGTAAAATCACCGGAAAAGCTTTAGAATATATGTAGGTTGAATTGCATATAACATCCTTTGTGCTATGTTTAATATTACCATATAATTAAAGGTTTTTATTAAAATGATATGAATGTAGGTCAAAATTTATAGTTTTAATAAAGTACTCCAATATTAAGGCCATTGCAATTTTTTTCCAAAATATTTTGAAAACCAAACAAATCATCAAAATTGTTCAATATATTACATCCCATGAATTTTTTAGTAAACAATATTAAACATAGTAGTCTTAAAGAACACTGCCACGTGTTTGTTTAAATAATTTTTGTTTTTTAACTAGCCCTTTCCCTGATAGACCTCTTATCTGATCTGCTACTCCAGGCCAATACCAGTCCTGCTGTTCTGATAACAGTGACTCCATATACAGCTGATAAGCCTGACTACACCATCTCAAAAGGGTTATTGGGAAAATAATGGAAACATTCTCAACTGTTACACCTGTCTTGTTTAGGCTTAATTTTCACTTAATTTCTTGCATTTCACATCATTTGTGTCAATGTAAATATTGTAGAGAAATAAATTCTCATTCCAACCATATAAATTTTAAGTCTGTATTCTTATAAATAATACGAGGATATAAGTTATAACAAGTAATACAAGCGTATGCGAATGCAACAAGAAGTGCAGTGAGAACCCCACCTTAAAATATTGAATTGTAACATTAAGAGATTAATCTTTTGATTTGTCGGCATTTTGTTTTTATTTCAGACTCCATGCAGTTTTCAGATCATAATCTCTGTGCTTTATTACCCGAACTCGTTAGTTTCTGGACACGTGTGCTACTGAAAAAAGCCACCTGGATTGCGTTTTATGGCCCAAACAAGCCCAAAGTGTCTAGTATCCCGTGTGTTTTATCCCTAAATGTTAGATAAGCACATGCATTATTAATTATTATGTTGGTCAGTACAAAAGGCCTACTGAAAACCGCCGACTGCGTCTTTGTTTTATTGCTCAATCAAGCAGCGATAATCCAATATCCTGTGTATTACAAAAACACCAACTTTAGATTAGCACGTGTCGTCTGTCAAAACCATGATTTTATATGTCAGTAAATATATTGATGTAATTCTCGTAAATGATCTCGGAAACGGGACTTGCTTTAAACATTTATCATTACGATATTAATTTTAATAAGATAAATGAGAACCAAACAAACATACACAGACAACATAAAATATAAATAATTATGACAAATTAAATGGAAAAAAACGTTGGTCTATTTTCGAAAATCACTTTTACTTTCTCCCAATTTCCAGAAAATGACTTGTACATATTGCATAAAATCTAAATATAGATGACGCTGTTAATTGGTCGTTGTAAAAGAATATTCATGAACTGTACACGGCACTTTGCGTGCAATCAGATACAGTACAATAATTGTTGCAATATTGAAGGAACTAACATATGAAAATGATACAGCGTTTATTACTTTTATTTTATGCAGGAAAATGTCAAAATCATTTGCGAGATGCCCCAATACTTAAATGGAAATTTACTACGAAGCTTTTACGTTGCTGTCTGCGCTACGCAGTTTTTGTTATAAATAAATACACCCATGCCTATTTTCGCGCTCTTTTTGTCCAAACAAAGACCTGACACGAAAATATCATGGGCATATACATGTATTTATTTCTGGCTACAATTTGTAACAGAACAATAACTGTACACGATGCGCGCACACCACATTATGTTATTTACGCTAATTTGAATACCATTGTCCCGATTGGACACCTATTTTATCAAATCTTTAAATAGAAACATATGCCGAAATTTATTTGACACTTTAGAAAAATGTCGGATGTTTGTGTTTATGAGTTTTCTTGAGCACTTTTGTCGTTAATATCAATCAGAATTTGCATTTGAAAATGGACATAGGGAATATACGGGATTATCGGGTAATGGATAGACACGGCCAAATTCGCATGTATGCGGTAATCGATAGAGACGGTAATAAACGCATGTATCGGGGAATCGATAGACTCGGGATTATACGCATCTATCGAGGAAAGGGCTAGAGCTGCAAATATGCCCCATAGAAAACTCAAATGCAAATGACCCAATATGATTGTGGATATTTAACAAGACTACATGGTATTTGATTTACTATTACATGACTATCAATGACTGACCATTATTTAGGTATTTCATTTATTGCACATAATTTTCTTGTATTTAGTGGCCTGTTAAGAACTATCTGGTACATAGTTATTTAGCTCATTCATAAACATATTTCATAATGAAAGTCTTGTAAGTCATCCTTACAAAAACACGTCTCTCCAAATAAGACAGTTGTGCTGACAGTCTGTCACATTCATTAAATGCATTTATAGCTACATCCAATAATCTCTGACTTGCTGGCAACGTAATATAATTGGATCTATCAACCATGATGCCACTGAATTTCCTCCAGATTAACATTAGAAAATCAACTAAAAGCATTTTAAGCAACTATTTCCTGTATGCTGTTTGCTGAAGTTGACCTTGCAAGAAAAATGTGCCTCATACAGACTTGAACCCATGAGCACTTGAATACCGGTACTAGAAGGTTGCTATAACAACTTAGCTTACCAGGCGTCTGGTTCTTGTAACCCATGCATATACACTCATTCTTTGAATCTTTAAAGCTGTCTCTGACAGTTTCATGCATCCTTAGTTTTACTTCTTAAGGATTATTTTTGTGAGTAAAAGTGCAAGTCTCGAACCTAAGACTGTTGGGGGCACTAGCTGCCATGTTTATCGACTGAGCAAACATATTTTTATCTATTTGTAGTAAAAATGACCTTGACCTTAAGCAGACAGGATCCGATTACAATCCCAAGCTAGGTCAGAATGTAAACTATATTCAAACAAAAATTCGGCTCAAAACCTCATGTCTCACTCAATTTATTGTGCGTGAACAGTTTTTCTTTTTTTAATAAAAGCAACCTTGACTTTCATCTTACAAACTCCACATGCAATTACCAACTACGTCAAACTGTAAGATACCTACATACTTTCTTCATAATTAACCTCTATTCAAATGCATGATATTTAGCAAAAACAGTTTTTCTATTAAATTAACAGTGACCTTGTTTATAATGAAAAAAAACATCCAAACTGAAATTTGAGTGAAAATTATTTTTTTCTTTTTTAGATGATGTGTCCTTGACCTATTAGTTGTTCTCCCTCTTTAGTTGATGTGACCTTGACCTATCAGTTTTTCTCCCTCTTAGTTGATGTGGCTTTCAACTATCCGTTTTTCTCCCTCTTAGTTCATGTGACCATGCCCTATCAGTTTTTCTCCCTCTTAGTTGATGTGACCTTAACCTATCAGTTTTTCTCCCTCTTAGTTGATTTAAACTTGTCACCTATCAGTTTTTCTCCCTCTTAGATGATGTGAACTTGACCTATCAGTTTTTCTCCCTCTTAGTTGATGTGACCTTGACCTATCAGTTTTCCTCCCTCTTAGTTGATGTGACCTTGACCTATCAGTTTTTCTGCCTCTTAGTTGATGTGACATAAACCTATCAGTTTTTCTCCCTCTTAGTTGATATGACCTTGACCTATCAGTTTCTTCCCTCTTAGTTGATGTGACTTTGACCTATTAGTTTTTCTCCCTCTTAGTTGATGTGACCTTGACCTATCAGTGTTTCTCCCTCTTAGTTGATGTGATCTTGACATATCAGTTTTTCTTCCTCTTAATTGATGTGACCTTGACCTATCAGTTTTTCTCCCTCTTAGTTGATGTGACCTTGACCTATCAGTTTTTTTCCCTCTTAGTTGATGTGACCTTGATCTCGACCATAGCATATTTCCATAGTTTATGCTAATCATGTGACACAGTTTCAATAGTTTATGATGGTATATGTGATCCAATATAGTAGACTGTTTGCTGCAAATGTGCAATAGCTATTAGTTTTTAAATATATATTGCAATATATGTAGTGAAATAATTTTTATTAAGTTTAGACATTGTTTAATATTTTTTGCTAAATAAGATTTATTTCAATGCATTTTACTGCTGTCTGTCAGTCCATCCTTTAGAAATAGTTCAGTACATTTTTCTGTTATGAGATACAAAACTTGTATTGCAAATAATTTACTTAAACAACCCAACACTAATAGCAGACATAAGGAGCAGAAATTTAAATAGATCAGTGACATGAATTCATACCAAACATTTTTGTTTTTAGTTAAATCTGCATGCAAAATATACTCAGTCAACAAACAATTTGATGATGCCAATTGAAAACAATTCACTTAATATCTACATTCAAAAGGCCAAAAAAGCACAATGTATATAAAAACAATACCTATTAATTAAGTTCAAAACTTCCATATATATATTCCACACACTTTTAAAAATACAAATAACTATTAAAACAGGTTGTGAAATAACAGCTGAAGCAAATATAAATCCAACATAATGACCTAAAAACTGCCGAAAGGTGATTGTTAATCATTTAAATCCTTCATGGATAAAAGGAAATTAAATAACATTACACACTAAGCTCTCATTTACTGCAACAAAATCCTTTCATGTTCAAAATGTTTGCACAATAACATTAATTACACTTGTGACAAATAACAATGACTATTCATCATTTAAATCAATTCATCATGTTTTATTTTAATTGTGTTAACTTTTGGTTCATATTGTCACCAAAACCAAATCATTTACCTAACATAAAAGATTGTATCTTGAAATTTAATATTTAATTTATGTTTATGTGTCTAAAAGTACTTTTAGTACTAGAGTAACATATTCTTCACCAGTGTAGTAAAAACCACACTAAAAGTGTCACTTTTCCAGATTCACATAAGTTTTTAACCAATTTATGCCTCAGCGTCTAGAAAAAAAGGCCTAATGACCTCCATTCAAAATTGTTTTGCTTGGAAAACAGCAGGCATATTTCTAGACAAGAGCTGTCAGAGGACAGAGCGCTCGACTATTCCAGTGCTTTACAGTATAACATAAGCCATCATGGAGAGGGGGGGGGGGTATAATGTGGGTGTGTGATCATTTAATAGATGATCTTTCAAAAATAATTAAAAAAAAAAAAATATTTGGGGTAGTACGCAAACTTTAACATAGATTTATCAATAATATGCATTTTCTAAGTATAAAAGGGGCCATAATTCTGTCAAAATGATTGATACAGTTGTCTGCTCTTGTTTATAGATTGGGGTCATGTTGGTAAAAAAGTATGAAAAATATAAAAGCAATATGTCAAAGGACATAGGAAATATTTGGGGTAGTACGCAAACTTTAACATTTGCACGCTAACGCTAACGGGAATGGGAATGGCAAGGACGCCGCCGGGGTGAGTAGGATAAGCTCCACTATATATATTTCATATATAATAGTCGAGCTAAAAAATGAGTGAAAATTTCAGGCCATCTTTTTTAGTTTAAATGCATTGGCCAAAAAACCTGTCTGTGTTTACCAATACATGCTCCACTTTTACTTGTCCTCCTTTCGAAGTTTGTTTTGCTTGGAAAACAGGAGGCATTATTAGTTCTAGAGAAATGAGTGACAATTCAGGCTATTCTTTTTAGTTAAACCCTTTCCCCCATAAAAAGCAAAGTGAAAATGGCTTTTGAAACCAGCATAAAACCAGAACAGCCTGCGGGTAACTTGCAGTCTGTTCAGGTTTTATGCTGTTTGCTGCTCATCAGTATCAAAGGGTTGAAAATGAAGCCTTTAAAACTTGAATCTAGTAAGAAAGGTCTTTAATTAAATTTAGCTTTCTAAGTGACTACAAATGTGTCAAAATACATATCAATGTGGTAAAACGTCAAATACATTTGCCAAAACTTGTCTGCGTTTACCAATACATGCTTGGCTTTTGCTTGTCTTTATTTCCAAGTTGTTTTGCTTGAAAAATGGGAGAAACTTGAAGAAATCAAATTATATCATTTGTTAGGTTTAGCAAAGGTTTAGACAAAAAAGTGACAATTTAAGGCTGATATTTAAGGTTAAATACTTCAAAAAAATTTAAGAATGGAATTGCTGAGAAACAAAGTAAGGGCGATTCCAAATCTATTTTTTACGTGTTAAGTTTGAAAATAACGTCTTAAGACTTGAGAATTTGGAATTAAACAAGAAATGTGTTTGTCAAAATTATAATGCCCCCTACTGCGCCGCTTTTAAGTCGTATATTTGACCTTGAACTTGAAGGATGACCTTGACCTTTCACCACTCAAAATATGCAGCTCTATGAAATACACATGCATGCCAAATATCAAGTTGCTATCTTCAATATTGCAAAAGTTATGGGCAATGTTCAAGTTTTCAGGCGGACAAACAGACTGACAGACTGACTGACAGACAGTTCAACTGCTATATGCCATCCTACTGGGGGCATAACAATAAGTCAATTAGACAGGAATGTAGCACTAATTAAATAGACCAATAATAAGAATAATCATCATTTCAAATATATACAAACATAAAGCATTTCAAACGCAAATTGATCAATTAATTTTGAGTGTTTATATCCGTTTTTGTTACATTTTGTGACGAAATGTTGATGGCTTAGATAACAAGAGGGCCATGATGGCCCTGAATCGCTCACCTGACTAATTAAGATCAGATGAAAACTATGACCTCTATTGTCTACACAATGTTTTTCTATGATTTGACCTAGTGACCTAGTTCCTGACTCTAGATGACCCAAATACAATCCCAATCCAGATTTCATCAAGATAAACATTCTGACCACAGTTCATAAATATTGGATGAAAACTGTGACCTCTATTGTCAACACAAGGTTTTTCTATTTATTTGAACTAGATTTTTACCCCAGATGACCCAAATACAATCCCACCCAGACTTCATCAAGAATTCTGACCAAATTTCATAAAGGTTGGATGAAAACTGTGATCTCTAATGTCTACACAAGGTTTTTCTATTATTTGACCTAGTGACCTAGTTTTTGACCCCAGATGACCCAAATAAAATCCCAACCCAGATTTCACCAAGATAAACATTCTGACCAAATTTCATAAAGATTGGATGAAAACTGTGACCTCTATTGTCTACAGAAGGTTGTTCTATTATTTGACCTAGTGACCTTGTTTTTGACCCCAGATGACCCAAATACAATCCCAAACCGGATTTCATCAAGATAAACATTTTGACCAAATTTCATCAAGATTGGATGCAAACTGTGACCTCTACTGTCTACACAAACAAATTGTTGACGGACGGACGCACAGACACACGCAGGCACGCACAACGGACGCCGGACATCACACGATCACATAAGCTCACCGTGTCACTTCATGACAGGTGACCTAAAAATATGTGTCGGAGATAAACATGAACAGTTGTGGTTAAAATCCCATAGAAACAAGGGCTGTTTGTAAAACATGCATGCCCCCCTATATGGGCTATAAGTTGTAGTAGCAGCCATTGTGTGAATACGTTTTTTGTCACTGTGAATGGTGGTGGTGGTGGTGGTGGTGTGTAGTAGTAGTAGTAGTAGTAGTGAGTAGTAGTGTAGTAGTAGTAGTATTAGTAGTAGTAGTACGTTATAGTAGTTGTAGTAGTAGTAGTAGTAGTAAGTAGTAAGTAGTAGTAGTAGTAGTAGAAGTAGTAGTAGTAGTAAGTAGTAGTAGAAGTAGTCGTAGTACGTAGTAGTAGTGTAGTAGTAGTAGTAGTTAGTAGTAGTAGATAGTGGTAGTTAGTAGTCGTTGTAGTAGTAGTAGTGGTAAAGTAGTAGTAGTAGTGGCAGTAGTAGGGGTAGACAGTAGTAATAGCTAGACGTGGTGGTGGTGGTGGTGGTGGTGGTGGTGGTGGTGGTGGTGGTGGTGCCACTGGTGGTAGTAGTACTAGTAGTAGTAGTAGTAGTAGTAGTAGTAGTAGTAGTAGTATAGTAGTAGTATTAGTAGTGGTAGTAGTAGTAGAAGTAGTAGTAGTAGTAGTAGTAGTAGAAGTAGTAGTAGTAGTAGTAGTAGTAGTAGTAGTAGTAGTAGTAGTAGTAGTAGTAGTAGTAGTAGTAGTAGCAGCAGTAGCAGTAGCAGTAGCAGCATTACAAGACCAATACTTAAGAATGATCAAATGGGAAAAGGTAACATAGCACCAGCAGTAAATATGGGGCTCATTTACAGGTCAGATTTGGAATCTCTGCTGTAAAATGAGATTTTGAATGAATTAAAGGGAGGCAAATCTGTAATAAAAAGAACATGCATAAACCGTAGTTGTTTCCCTTGTTTGAACCATGCTAAATCCTTACAAGTTTGGAAAGAATTGGATGAAAAATTTGGACTTTATTGCATAAACACCATTTTCTCAATTCAAGGGGAGGTAATTCTGTACTTCATGGACCAATAATGCTCATTTTTTGTAGGGTTCGTGTCCTCATTGATATAAAGACACTGTGCAAATTTGGAAAGGATCGGACAAAAAATGTGGAAGATTTTTGAAAGTTTTCACAAAATAGGCAAAAACGAATAAACATGCAAAGTTCAACGAGCTCCTGCGGCCATGTTTTTTGACGAATCAAATTTCTCTGAACAACTTTTTCATGGGAGCCCTCAAAAGTCATCCCTGTGAAATTTTTTGAAAATCTGATGAGCGGTTTCTGACAAGAAGATTTTTTAAGGTTTTTACCATATATGGTCATGGCGGCCATCTTGGTTATGCGATCAAATTTTTTTTAACAATTCTTTTGTCCTATGACCTAGGGATGCTCCACATAAAATTTAGTTGAAATTGGCTCAATGGTTTAGTAGAAGAAGATGTTTACAAATTGTTTACGGACGGACGGACGGACGGACGCCGGACGCTGAGTGATCACAATAGCTCACCTCGAGCTATCACTCAGGTGAGCTAAAAAGCCATAATCAAATATAACAATCTGGACTGCTGAAAGGTTAAGGCAACAGAATTTATTTCTAAGGACATTTGTACAAGCCCTGGTGGAGCAAACTTTTTCTTTCATTCATTTCCCCTGCGAAACGTTTTAGAACTGTTCTATAAAATTTCTAGAATTGTACTGGAACAAATGAATAGAAGTGTTCTGGAATCATCCTTAAAATGGTCAAGAATGATTTAAGAACAGTTGTTGAACGTTAAATGAGAATAATTTGTAGAACAAATAGTTCTAAAACAGTTCTGAAGGTTTGTTCTAAAACAATTCTTGAACCATTGTTCTAGAACTATTCCAGAATTGTTCTTGTATAAATTTCCAGAACTGTTGAAAAACAATTGTTCTAGAAATTATTCTCATTTAACGTTCAACAACTGTTCCTAAAAATATCTAGAAGATTATCAGTATGATTACAAAGCAGTTCTAGTCGGTGTGTTCCAGTACATTTCTAGAAATGGTTTAGATCAGTTACGAAGGTTTGCTTCAAGTAGGTCTGCAACAAATATTGTAGAACAGTTCTAGGACATTGTTCCCCTCAGAACTTGTAACTGAGAACTATTCATCAGGAATAACCTGACTTCCTTGCCCAACTGGTGAGATGATTGATCTTAGATTCCATTATTAAATAAAGTTTATATAAGAAAATATATAAACTTTATTTAACTACAACAATATACTTCAAATAAATACACAATTAGAAAATAAGTATACTCTTGTTCACACAAACATTATATATAAACAATATGTATAATTAATCTAAGAAAGAACATTTTAAAGGGAGGTAATATCACACTGTTACACATATTTATCTTAAATATGTAGAACAATTGTAGAACAATTATAGGCCTTGGTTTTTGATGTGTTCTATATGTGTTCTTATTCCCAATTAGAACTTTTGTAGAACTTACTAATTTGAAATTGAAGTCAAATTATTATTGCCTGAATTAGTTTATTTTAAATATGTAGAACAATTGTAAAACAATTGTAGACATCAGTTCTAGACCTGTTCTATATGTGTTCTTATTCCCCATTAGAACTTTTGTAGAACTTACTGGTTCTTAAAGAGTTCTAATTGTGTTCTAGAACTACATTTTAGAACATTATTAGATATTTCTTGAACTTATTTGTCCTTGAAATGTTCTAAAAATGTTCTTGTATATTATTGGGACAATTTCAGAACTAAGCCTTGTTCCACAAATGTTCTGAAATTATTCTAGAAAACTGTTCTGGAACAATTCCAGAACATAAGTTCTAGAATGCAAATATTGAACGTTCTAGAACTGTTCTTGATGTTCTAGAACCGTTCCAGAACCGTTCCAATTTCTAGAACAAATTTTGCAGGGGTTGTCTTTCCTAATTTTTATTCTTGTTATTAGACTTAAGCTCTATAATTCCATTGTTTTTATCTGTCAATTACAGGCATTGAATGACACACATTAAACAAGATGTGTTTGTGAAACACAATGTCCCCCTATATGACGTTTGACCTTGAAGGATGACCTTGACCTTGACCCTTCACCACTCAAAATGTGCAGCTCCTTGAGAAACACACGCATTTAAAATATAAAATTGCTAGCTTCAATATTGCAGAAGTGACATGACATGAGCAATTTTGACCCATTATATTTGACCTTGAAGGATGACCTTGACCTTGACCTTTCACCACTCAAAATGAGCAGCTCCATGAGATACACATGCATGACAAATATCAAGTTGCTATCTTCAATATTGCAAAAGTATTCATAAAATAAGCGATTTGGGCCACATATATTTGACCTCTGACCTTGAAGGATGACCTTGACCTTGACCTTTCACCACTCAAAATGTGCAGCTCCATGAGATAAACATGCATGCCAAATATCAAGTTGCTATCTTCAATATTGCAAAAGTTTTCATAAAATAAGCGATTTGGGCCACATATATTTGACCTCTGACCTTGAAGGATGACCTTGACCTTGACCTTTCACCACTCAAAATGTGCAGCTCCAAGAGATATACATGCATGCCAAATATCAAGTTGCTATCTTCAATATAGCAAAATCATTCATAAAACGAGCGATTTTGGCCACATATATTTGACCTCTGACCTTGAAAGATGACCTTGACCTTGACCTTTCACCACTCAAAATGTGCAGCTCCAAGAGATACACATGCATGCTAAATATCAAGTTGCTATCTTCACTATAGCAAAAGTATTCATAAAACGAGCGATTTTGGCCACATATATTTGACCTCTGACCTTAAAGGATGACCTTGACCTTGACCTTTCACCACTCAAAATGTGCAGCTCCATAAGATACACATGCATGCCAAATATCAAGTAACTATCTTCAATATTGCAAAAGTATTCATAAAATAAGCGATTTGGGCCACATATATTTGACCTCTGACCTTGAAGGATGACCTTGACCTTGACCTTTCACCACTCAAAATGTGCAGCTTCATGTGATACACATGCATGCCAAATATGTAGTTGCTATCTTCAATATAGCAAAATTTATTGCAAAATGTTAAAGTTGGCGCAAACCAACCAACCAACAGACAGGGCAAAAACAATATGTCCCCACTACTATAGAGGGGGACATAAAAACTGCCAAAATATGTGAACCATGCAGTCCCTTAAAGAAATTCTGTGAACCAGTGACTCCCTTTAAGGGACTTCATCAACACTTAACCCTTTCTGGCTCAGAAGCCAAGTGAAAATGTTTCAATGCAAGCAGCATTTAACCAGCAAAGCCTGTCAGAGTAACTCCATGAAGGCAGTTCAGCTTTTATGCTGTTTGCTGCTATGATCTATGTCTAAGAGTATGAAATGAAATATTTAAAATTTAAATCTAGTAAGTTCTTAAATTCAATTTCATTTTCGAAGGGACTTCAAACGCATCAAATTATGTATCTAAGTGTTAAAGGACTAAACACCTTAAACACTTCAAAGTGTGTATCTGAAAAGTTACGGGTCAAACAACTGAAAAAGAATCTAAAAACGATTCCCTACCTCAGCAGAACGGCTAAAGGCTTGGGCCACCACATTCTTGCAATATCCATTCTCCGAGGTGTCAGGAAGACTGTGATCGGTCACGTAGATTATCGGCGCTACCTGCGAACCTCTGCGGCCTGATGGAATAATGGGTAAGTGCGGTATCACACTCAATGGTAGCTCCGCAACTGATCGTTTCTGCTTTGACATTTTTTTTTTCAAAGTCAAAAGACGATTATCCGCAAATCTGTCCAAACTATTTTGTCGTTTTGTTATGGAATGGGTTCAAGTTCCTTTCTTAATCCCGATTTTGTTCAAAGCAAAAATAGATGATTATCTGCAAAACTTTCCACACTTTTTTGTCGTTTTGTTATTGAATGGGTTCAAGTTCCTTTCTTAATCAAGATTTGTTTCCAAGAAAAAAAAGATGATTATCTGCAAAACTTTCCACACTTTTATGTTGTTTCGTTATGGAATGAGTTCAAATGGCTCTCCTCATTCTTATATTATTGTGTATGGCGTTTTTTAACACCCAGTCTCCACACTTGATGTGATTGTTTGATTCTTGTCTGGTAATGATAATTGGTAATGCCTGAGATTCAACTTCTACATAATCCCAGGTATATAAATTGTTTTTTCTTCGAATTTAAATAATCCAATACAAATTTGTCTGTTTGAAAATAATTAGTTCAATGCAACAAATGTTTCTGTTTTCAAGTCTACACAATCTTGAACTTCTCAGTTGTTATTCTCTTTCATTATTCCATCCATGGTAATAAATAGAATCACTGTGTAATTTTTCAAGTTATTTTTACCACAATCTTTAGTATGACACTTCAATTTGGATAACTGATATATTCCACCAATAGCAAATTTGCATAATGTTCTTTGCACTTACATGTCTGCCTCTAACCTTGAATCAATCTCTTTTTGTCTCCATATAATAATTTTAACTTTAAAATGATTATATTACATGTTCATCCATTAAAGTTGCAAATCTACTGTATGACCACTTTGACTTAAAACCTGTGTGTCAAAACCTTCATTGAATTATGCATGACCATCAACAACAGTGCCTATGGGCATACTTCTAAAGAAAAGACACCAACAAATATGTTGCACACATACACATTGCATCAAATGGCATCATCAAATCCCTCTTTTCAATTAAGACTTTGGTGAAACTGAATTAATCTGGTTTGGATTCAAATTACAAAAAACAAAAAACATCTTGATATGATATCTCTCCAAGCTTAGAATGTACATTCAAAGTAAAGCAACTTATTAGGTATAATGCGGGCATTATTTTAATTGCAACTTGTTTATAGTTTAATTGCAACTTGTTTATATCAAGTGATATTTTATGCTTCCAGTATTTATTTTACAACAAATAATCTGTTCAAATAAGTTTTTGTTAGTTTATTAAATGTTTATAAATTATTACTTAAATTTGCAACAGTGAATATTGTGAAACCATCATTATTCATGTGACATTAATTTTTGTTGATATTATGAGTAAACTTACAACCAATTTAAATTCCAAATAAGGAATAATGTCCAATTTTTTAATTTTTGAAACAAAAATAAATGATTTTACAGTGTTTCACTGTTTGACAATTTTCTTTTTTTCTTCCAATGTGAAATTTCTACATTATTATAGGTTGACACTCTTTGTGTTGTTACTTAAGTTGTTTGCATTTTTTTTCATATTTACTTTTTGTGTTTCTTTGCTTTTTGAGTCATATCTTAACCTTTCAAAAGTAGCAGAAACATTTGCAGCAAAAAACACAATCATGATGATGACATCATATTAGTCAATATATTCAAATTATGTTTTTGTTGTAGAAACAAAAAATTAAGACAAATGTCTTGGAAAAACACAATGCTCCAATCAGTGTATATGTCTCTTTAAGAAATAATCTTTATACAAGATTTTAACTCCTTCAGTGCTGGAACCGAATTTGGAAGGCCTTTGCAAACAGTTTGGATCCAGATGAGACGCCACAAAACATGGCGTCTCATCAGGATCCAAACTGTTTGCTATTCTGATAGTATTCTTTGAAAAAAAATCAAAGAAAATGCTAATTTAAGAAATTCAGCAGACGACATTTAAGCAGACGACAAATTTCCCAGCATGCAAAGGGTTAATCAGTTGAGTGTGACCATTATGAAAATAAAACTAGACATCATGTCTTTGTTTATTAGATATCAGTCACAGATGAGAAAGAATTTACAAGACATGTATTAAAATAAAATAGCTTGAAATTAATCAACTGCGAATTTGAAACAAATCATTTACTTGCAATCCTAATTATTGAAATTAAAACTTTGAGCTGTCAGAAGACAGAGCGCTCGACAATAACTCTTATCAATTATACATCACTACATTATAACTCTTATTAATTATCAATAACTTCATTATCACTCTAATCAATTATCCATCACTACATTATAACTCTTATCAATTATCCATCACTACATTATCATTCTTATCAATTAAACATCACTACATTATCATTCTAATCAATTATCCATCACTACATTATCACTCGTATTAATTATCAATCACTTCATTATCACTCTAATCAATTATCCATCACTTCATTATAACTCTTATCAATTATCCATCACTACATTATCATTCTAATCAATTATACATCACTACATTTTCAATCTTATGAATTATCCATCACTGCATTATCATTCCCATCAATTAGCAATCACTAGATTTCCATTCACATATAATCGCTTTCACTAGATTACCATTCACATCAATTATATATCTCTACAGTTCACAATGGCATTATAATTTAGGAACATGCTCAAATCTCACAAATTTTTCCATTACATACTTTTCATTGAAACAATATGTGGGTCACCAAAATTTTTGTTCACTCTAATCGATTGTAAAAATAGCAGAGTCTTATGAAAGTTAATACTAATTCCAGTTATTTTTCGAGAAATGCTATTATCTCCCACCAACATAAAAGCTTACACCAACACATTTTCTTAATGGTAAAATTAAGCTTATAAGAAATCATATATTACACATACAATCAAGCCATTAATTAAGTTTCCAAAATAAGATACAAAAACATACATGTAAATGAGCCGTGCTCTATGAAAAAGGGGTTTAATGCATGTGCGTAAAGTGTTGTCCCAGTTTAGCATGTGCAGTCTGTACAGGCTAATCAGGGACAACATTATCCGTCTAAACTTGATTTTTTTTATAAAGAGGAGACTTTCTTGGAACAAAAAATATCATAAAAGCGGAAAGTGCATTAAACCCACTTTTCACAGAGCGCAGCCAGGACCCTCAATCCATTTTAGAGGAACAGGTTGCTTCCCATAGCAGGGGGAATTTTTGCGGCGTTTCCCTTTTTGGGGGATTTTTTACTTACTATCTAATTATTACATTTGTACGTTTGCACTATATTCATTGCTTATTTCATAATTTAGTATGTTTGACAAGATTAAATTAAAATAGAATTGAGATATAATAATCATGAGACATCTATCTATAACAAAAAAACAAAAACAAATTATTATTTTTTTAGGGGGAATTTTTCCCCAAAAAAGGGGAAAAAAGTATACTTTTCAGGGGGGGTGGGATGCGGCCGAATTTCGGCCGTGGATTTGACAGATTGAGGGCCCTGCAAATAATTTTCAAATTCAGAAGATCAACCAAGTCTTGTCTGAAGCAAACAAAATTACATTTTGGTATAGTAAATGTTTTCCACATAAATCTTCACAACAAGTTTTAAATTACAAGCCTCATTAAGAATTGATACAATAATTAAATTGTATTCGATCATAGTCCTCTGAATATCATGTATGTGTTCTTAATACCACAACTATAATTAAACAAAAAATATATGTGTAGGAAGTTGCTTTTGCAATCTAGTAATTGAATACATCAACTTACATGTTTGAAACGCTTTTTGTGAGTTTGTATCTAAATCTGCATCTTGATTTTTATTTAACGGTAAATCTGCATCTTGATTTTTATTAAACTGATGTATTTGAAATAAATGTTATTTTTCATATTTTTACTGTATAACTGGAATTATAAGCTTGAAAACGTTGAAGCAGTAAAATAAACATACACACACAATCATTTTTTGTAGAACAAATTAAATTGAAAGCTTCAAAATCATAAAACAATCAAAAGGACTTAAGATTTAAGAGGAAATACAGGGCTTTCCACAGGCCAAATTTTAACGATCCCTCGCCAGGGCGCTTGAATTTCGAAATCAGATTCCCCGGGGCGCTTGAAATTTTCCAATCTGTGAATTTTTTCATTAACAAAAAGTGGAGATTGTCAACAAAAATCAAGGTTTCTCTATCAGTGTATCAATATTCCCTGTTTTAAAAGAGCACATGGTACCTACTTTCACAAGTAATCGCCATAAACACCACATGGGGTAATGGATAATCCACTGATAAGAGAATAGCATGACGCGCGTATCGATAATTCTAGCCACATTACACTGTCATTTAAATGCTGACAAGGATGTATCCGGTAACTTTCCATTCATCAAACTGTGATGTTCATCGTCCAATCCGTTACGCGAATGCTTATGATGGCGGGGTTAACTATCTATTATTTTTATCCATTATTTTTTATTGACATTGGGCATGAAGTAAGAGTTTATCGCAGCTTGATTAGCAAAAAGTTATACCATTTACGTAATATAAAACCGGTAACTAGCACAGAACAGTACATTAAATACGGTTTCGGGCATCATCATCACAAATTTTTACTGTAAACAAGTGTTAACTATGACTCATAATACGAGAAATTAATTGCAAGTGGTAAACAATTAATTACTTATAGTAAGTTGTGCAAATAACTCCTGGTTACAATTATGCATTAAATTCCAGTACATGTATATTTCATCATGTCCATTAATAGAACTGAGACACCTCGTTTTTTTTACATTTATTCGACACGTAATGCTCTTTAACAAATTTTCGTTGAATAAATTACGCACACTTGTAAATGTTTTGTCCGATAATCGATACTTAAGATGACTGATGATGGCAACCGACTGTAATCCACGTGGACAACGTGAATTTCATGCATAATACCGTCAAAACATTTATTCGACTGATAAAGTGTTAAAACAAATTATCATTGAATTGATAACGCAACTGTTAATATTTGTTGAAATCTCAAATGGGACTAATTAAATTTGTAATCCGAAACCCATTTCCGTAAGTCGATGTTAGCGCGTTTTTAATCCGAAACACACTTCCGAATGTAAATGTTACCGCAACGTTAAAATATTCTTGCTTCAAATTAGCAGTGCAAATTTATTTTGTGTCAAATCTTTTTCTTAATTAAAAAGAGCGCATAAAATTATGCAGCATGTACAACGTCGCGTCATTTGCATAGAAAGCGTGCGTGTATTGAGCGTTTTAACAAGCACATAACACGTCAGGGGATTGACGCATGTTCAAAGGCAATATTTCATCAAATCTACAAATAGTCACTTAAAATTTATTTGATACTATAGAAAAATGGCAAGGTTTGTGTAAAAGAAATAATTGAAAGCTTTTATCGTAAATGTTTACCAGAAAGTGATTTATAAAAACGGAATAAACGGGATAATCGGGTAATAAAATTTAGAAACTTGACAAGTAGTAAGAATACAGTAATAGAGTCAGGTTGAAACGGATGTATTGGGGAATCGTTCGAGTCGGGATTTTACTATCTGTGCGGGAAAGTTTTAAAACAATTAAACAATATAAAATAAAAATTATATATATCTTTAAATGACTGGGGTATTTTCTTCAAGAGTCATACCCCAGTGAAAGTTTCAAGGACTGTTCAAGAACTGTTCATGAACTGTCCAGGAACATCATGGACAGTTTATGAACTTCAAGAACTGTTCATGAACTCACGACCATAGCAGGCCCGTACCCAGGCCATGGGCCCAGGGGCCCGGGCCCCCCCAGCTGGCTGTCGAACTATGATTTTTTTTAATAATCGGCCCACTGCAATTTGTTCTCTCGTGCAAGGGCCCACAGTACACTTTCCCTCAAAACAAAAGAGCAGCTATGTTTTATTGTCCCTGATAAACAAGGGGATTAACGCTCGCCAATCGAGATAAGCCTCTAGGCAATGTTTTCTTATCGCCTTGTACACACATCCCCGATCAGTCCCCCATTGTGATCATGAATGATTCATCTATCGATGGTTGATGTAACATGTATTTTGATAAGTGCAGCGAATCACGGACTCTAGATTACAATATACACTCCGTGAGCGAATGGAAGCAACTGCTACAGGAGGTCGTAGACTATGGTCTGATAATTGCCGACTCAAGTTTTTTTCCTTCTTTGAGAAGGCCCTATACGTATTTTTCCCTTCTAAAAGTTTAATTGTGTTTTTTTTAAACCTTTTAAACCTTTTATTGGGAATTTTTAAGTCCCAATATATACTTTTTGCATTGAGAATAGGGCCCTGAATTTGATCCGGAACAAAAACACTGACAAAGGTATTAAAACTGAGTATTTATAATTTTTGAAAGGAAATCACTGAAAAAGACTACGATGAGAATATCAGCAACAGATAAGAATTTGGCAGAATTCAGTATTTAAAATAATTGAGTACCGAGAATTGAGTAATATCAACCTATTAATGGCTCATTGGTAAAAAAATGTCAATTGTAACAACAAATCGATCTCATTATATAAGTTAACCTGATCCAGTGTAGAAAAATATTGTATAAATAAATTATCTCTTTCCTTGAATTTGTTTGAAAACAGTAAAATATCTTAAATTGATTATTTAAGACTTTCATTATTTCCCCCCAAAATTAGGCATTTCGCGCAATTTTTTTCCTAAATACTGGCAAGGTCTTTCCCAAAAAATCAGATTACAAAAAACTGTGACGTTATTGATTTGTGAGAAAAAATGGTGGAAGCAATACGAGAGTTGATGTGGATAATCGTCAGTTTAAACCTGTAAGTTTCGGAAATCTAAAGCTTTTAATATTGTTGTGAATTCACACCAATGTTTAAAGCTTAAGACTTCCGAAATGTGCTGGTTTACTTGTTATATTCCATTAATTCATATCACAAAATACGTTTTTTTATAAGCATTAAAATTCACCTTGCAAAGTGCCAAATTAAAAAAAGTATATATATAGGGAGGGGGAACCCCTCCCAAACCCTCCTCGGTTGGGCCCCCCCAGTAAAAAAATCCTGGGTACGGCCCTGCATAGGGATGTCTCGTTCAAGAACTGATTCATGAACTTAACTTCATGAACTCTTGTGCATGAAACTTTAGTTCCTGACCTGTAAGTTCATGAATGAGTTCATGAACTTGAGTTCAAGAACTATGAAGTTAATGAACAAAACTAAAAATTCAGAGCATTCAGAATTGCCTTTAAACATGAAACTGAAAGAAAATTGCATTGTATTATTTACTATTATAATTCATTTAATAATAAGAGAAAATATTGTGACAAAAGATTTAGAAATAGTCCATTATGAATAACTGAAAGAACGAGTAAAACAAAACATTTTGCAGTTATGAGATGTGTAAATGATGTTCAGATACTATCTGTTCATGATGTAAACCAAGTTTTGGAGCCGAAAAAGACAGATGATAAATATGAACAATGAGATACTGGCATCCTGCTGTACCATGGCTATCTGGGACAATGGAAATTCAGTATTTTAGCTGTAGGAGGTAAGCTAATATTTCTATCTATGATTTAAAAAGGGCAGGGGGGGGGGCTATTTTGTCAAAAGGGCACTTTTGAGTGCTAGGTATTTTGTCAGAATAGCATTTATGAGCGCCCGGTCTTATCTGTTAAGCTCCCAGTTGCATATTAATTTTTATATTATTTCTAATTGTTAAAATATATAATTGTGATAATTATTAAACCATGCAAATAAAATGTCTACAATGAGGAATGCATTAATAACAATATAATAGGAAATTTATAAAGTATAATATGTCATTTTAATTGCGTCATGTATGGATTTTAATTTTATTGTAATGCTTTCATCAAAGACCTAGGTCTTTGTTCTCATCTGCAATAAACATTACGTTTTTTAAACAGTTTACACCCTAATGCATGTAACACAATTAATGCATAAAATTAAAAAAAAATCATTTCACTGATAAGTAACCACCAAGTTGAAACAAAATTAATTGTTTCAATTGTTCAACTAACTTCAGTGTTAAAGTGAAAGTAGATTAACAAGTCCAGTGCAAATATTTACCTCAATTTGAATACTGTTTTCCATTTAAAACTCAAATATTTTGGCAAATAATTATGAAATATGTTTAAAGCACGAGAAATGCAGTGCTTTTACATTGTTCAGATCCTATTAACAATGGAAAAACGATTTACACTGTGTCCTTCCTGAAATCACAACAGTGTGTCCGCCATTTTGTTAATTTTGACAGGAAGAAGCATTTTCGAATTTAAGACTTAGAAAAAACAAATATTTAAAAAAATGGTCAAGTTAGCTTTTTTTACTGAAAATAGTTATGAAATTAATTGTTTAACCACATGTGATTAGTAAACATGCATTATATTTCTTCTAAAAAATAATGTTGATGAATTCATAACTACTCGTTCATTTTAGCTTTAAATACAAATGGCGGGCCAATTGACAACAGTTTCAATCTCTTTCATTCAGCCAAAATGAGCTTGGAAAATAATCACAAATAAACATTAAGTTCCAGTAAAGTGACAGGAAATGGATTATGAAGAGCATACAGGATTTCAAATATTGATTTATTAGAAAAGCTACCGACTCAAAAGTTTTTTTCTGTTACAAAATCCGCATCCGAATTTTACGTCCGAAATTTACGCAACTGCGAAAAGCGTCTGAATCATTCAGAACTGTTATTTGTGTTAATGTTTTGTTTCATTGACATTTATTCTAGTCAATAAATGCTTTTTTCAAAATGCAGTCTTTAGTTTTCAAAGAATATTTATTTGTACAGTAATTTACAGATAAAGTCAAAAGTTTTTTCTGTTACAAAATCTGCATCCGAATTTTATGTCCGAAATTTACGCAACTGTGGAAAGCGTCTGAATTGTTCAGAACTATTATTTTTGTTAATGTTTTGTTTCATTGACATTTATTCTAGTCAATAAATGCTTTGTTCAAAATGCAGTCTTTAGTTTTCAAATAATATTTATTTGTACAGTAATTTACAGATAAAGACAAGGGCCAAAAACTGTTTTTTCAAGTAAATGCATGTGGCTGATACCTTAAAATAATGACATTCTCATTGAGTTAAAAATTTGATTAAGTGTTGTGGTAAGAAAAAAAAAGCCTACTACCGACCCACATTTTTTTGGGCATGTAACCAGAAACAAACCTATTTTTTGTTAGGCCTAATGGATCTGTTTATAATCAGATTCTTTTTTTCAGTGTCAACGGGTAAGCAGTCCTCAGACCGCTTGACCAGACATTGCATTTCCAGCACTTCCTCAGGGTAAATACAAGTACCGCTGTTGGGATCCCGAGTTGTCTGTTATTCAAATGTTAACACTGTCTGCTGTTATAATAATTCTAGACTTTATCTTTGGGTTTAACTGACATTTTTAATCTAGTTTGACCTTTATTAGATATAAATTTACTTTGCAAGTTTGGTAAAAATTTTGATTGGATCTATATTAAGAAAACGAACAGATTGCAAATATCAATTAAAACTCGAGAACATTTCAAAATAATGCAGCCAGATTGAACCTGCAAAAGTGGATTGTTTTTCATGTATCGGTAGCTTAAAATTATATAATTTGCCTGCACATTTAGCATTATAAACTCTTCACCAAATGACCCATTTTGATTGACCCAAATTGAAAGAGGTTGCAGCTGCCGTTGAAAATGTAGACAAATATTAAGAAATTGCTATGATATTGTAGAAATCATTGTGGGGTAAGGAGAAATTGTTGATTTTGAGCAATCGTTACTTTTCCAACTATAATTTTTGGAGTCATCTATGACAAAATTGTAAAATTTAAAAAAATTCATGTTTTGTCCAAAAATCGGCTACAAGGTTATCAAATATATCATGCATCCATGGAAATGTCAACTTAATGTTTAATGTTTCATTTCAGGGTCAAAATTAAGAAACTTCAGAGGGAGGGAGTCTGGGACGTTTCCAGTTTAAAAGACTGTCACAGAAGCCTAGAGAAAAAAATGGCTGCCACAGTAACTCCCGCAGTAACTCCAACAGTTACTGACCATTGCACATCAACGCTGGAAAATACTTCTCAGGGCTTAATAAGTGCCAATGTCAATATCAATGGATAATTAAAGATTTTCAAACACTTGACCTAAAAAATATTAAGTGTTGAGGAACTTAAAACATGCTCGAGGACATGAAATCAAACAACAAAAAATATTGGCATGACTGTTCGCCTTTCACTGGAAAATGAAAAGATATTTCATCTTTATGGTCTTGAAAAAGAACACCTTCCCAGTTACGACACGGAAACAGTCAACAAAAAATGGAAACCTCCAGAAAGTGCATAGGAGACAATAATATATTCACAGACCTTTAACTCACACACTTTCTTTCTGATCCAAAGGACTTAACTAATATTGTATTCAGCTCACCTGAGCACAACGTGCTCATGGTGAGCTTTTGTGATCCCTTTTTCCGTTGTTTGTCTCTGTCGTCCGTCTGTTGTCAACATTTACCTTGTTGACACTAAATAGGCCACATTTATTGTTCGATCTTTTGTTTAAATTGTATCTCTGCTTAGTTTGAAAATGGTTAGATGAAAAACATGTCCGACAGAGGGTGGGGCAGGTTTCCTCATATGCTATAGAAAAAGTTCTTAACACAAGAAGTTGCATTTATAGTCCAATCTTGATGAAACTTGGTCAGAACATCTGTTTTAATTATATTTGGGTCGAGTTTGAAACCGGGTCATATGAGGTGAAAAAAAATACTCAGTCACTAGGTTAAATTAAAGACAAGGGACAAAATTGTCACAAAACCAGGTTTTCATTGTGAAAAAAATCTGATAAAGGGAGAAAACTCAAACTGAACTTTTGAAATGAACAAACAAAATTAACCCCCTTTGTAATTTTTTTTTTTTTTTTTAAATCTATTTTTAGTCGTGGCGACCTTGACATTGGATATATTGACATGATTCTTTCGTGCGACACACCGTCCCATGATGGTGAACAAATGTGCCAAATGATTTTAAAATCTCACAATGAATGACATAGTTATGGCCAGGACAAGCTCATTTATGGCCATTTTTGACCTTTGAACTCAAAGTGTGACCTTGACCTTGGAGATATCGACGTAATTATTTCGCGCGACACACTGTCCAATGATGGTGAACAAATGTGCCAAATGATTTTAAAATCTGACAATGAACGACATAGTTATGGCCCGGACAAGCTTGTTCCGCCCGCCCGCCAGCCCGCCAGCCAGCCCGCCAGCCAGCCAGCCAGCCAGCCAGCCAGCCAGCCAGCCCGCCCGCATTCGCCAATCTAATAACCAGTTTTTTCCTTCGGAAAACCTGGTTAAAAAAGCCTGTTAACATCTTGAACAACACACGAGACTTCCTGAACACTGCCATTCTTGAACAAGTTCATGAATTGTTCTTGAACTAATTCAGGAACAGTTCTTGAACAAATACATTAACAGTTCTTGAACTAATTCATGAAATGTCTTGATCTAATTCATGAACACATTCAAGAACTGCCACTGGTTCATGATGTCCCATTTGTTGTTCAAGAACAGTTCATGAACAGTTCTTGAATTCATTCACCAGGATTCTTGAACTAGTTCATGAACAGTCCTTAAACTAATTCATGAACAAGTTCAAGAACTGCAATTGGTTCATGAAGTCTCATTTGTTGTTCAAGAACAGTTCTTGAACATAGTTCATGAACAGTTCTTGAATTCCTTCGCAGGGGTGACGTCTTTCAACGCTGTTTTTCTTTGAGTTATAATGCACCACAGAACATGAATTGAAACGTATTTTTTTTTTTTAAATCAACGTCAAGAGGGGACACCCCTCCCGAACAACACCTATCAGCCCAGAGGCTGAACAAAAATCCTGTGGAAAGCACTGAAATATATATGTCATAAACAAGTAACAAAATTACAATTTGTTTTATTGTTTTCAACAGTTTTTTAGCCATGTCAAAGCTGTCTGTTAACCTGCCAATTTCAAGAGTCCAATCACAATTGCAGTCAAATTTATGCACTTTTTAAAATAGGGTACACTCAGGTTTGCTTGGGCATAAATAACCAATCTAAGTCTCTCACTGGCACTTAGGGTACACATACTCATGCAATTACCTGATAACCGCCTTTTTTGAATCTGAGGTACTTAGATGGATAATGGCCAAACAAATAATTTTAAAACCAATTCCCATAAAAGTTATATGGCTTAAAAAAACATATGACCACTTAAGACTGTGGTGCTGTTTTACAAAAGGAAGGCCATATGACTATGGTCTACCATGGTAGACCATGGTCATATGACCATGGTAGACCATGTTCATATGACCATTGCAACCACATTTTGTTAAATGGCACCACGGTCTTTGACCATGGTCATCATGACCATGGTATTTGGCCATGGTCAACCATGGTATTATACCATGGTTGACCATGGTATTTTACCATGGTCAACCATGGTCATAATGACCATGGCCAAAGACAGTGGTGTCATTTAACAAAACATGGTCTACCATGGTAAACCATGGTGATATGACCATGGTTTGGCCATGGTATGGTCATATGGCCTTCATTTCGCCTGGGCTTACAGATCCAATTGGCATCTAACAATATCTTGTTTCTTGAGTGGTCAAGTGGTGCATTAATGAACATTAGAAGTGCTTACATTGTATTTCCTCAAAGTTACAATAATGGTACATTTTGTTCATAAACCAAAGGTCTCCATATTTGCATTGGAAAGTAAACATTCAATATGTTTACTTAGCTAATTAAGACACCAAAACAATATTGTCAATCAACTAATATTGTACAACTGGTTTCAATTGCTGAGAATTAAGAGCGGATGATAGTGAAATGCAGGTTAAAATCTATATGGACAAATCTGCTAATTAGACTCTTTTATGCTTTATGAAAACAGCAGCATAATAATAAGTCAACTGTAATTAAAACAAGAGCACCACATAGCAGGTGCTGTTACGCTTGGCTGCGGGTGCAGTTTTGATTAAATGAAAGCTTGTCAGAATAATATAAGAGGTCACAGTGACCTTGACCTTTGACCTAGTGACCCAAATCAGGGTGTGGCATGTAAGGGTATCACGTTTAAACGTTCAAACGATGGCGTTTCGTGTTTTGCTCAAAAACGTTTACAAAAACAGTAAACGTTTAAACGACAGTCAATGTCAACAGAATCCATTTTAGTTCGTTACATTACGATGTTGCAAAACTCATTAAAAGCTGCTGAAAAAGACTCGTATTTGTATCACGTGCGCCAGATGGCCCTTATTCACAGTAACGTAGACATAACAATACACCTGTACGACCTAGACGTCTTGAATAGCTATGACAATACCTCCGGTTTTCTGGTTTTCTCCGAAAACAGCCGAGCTAAAAATGAATTATTGTGATTTATATTTTTTTAATGTGGTCATGTCTTGTAACCAGGCCTTAAATGTCTAACAAATTGACTTACTTTAATTTATTGCGCTACCCCAAGCTAGATCTAAATGTAAGCAACAGGAACAAAATATTTGAGGTTGCTACCTGTTTCCAACTGAATTTACTTGTTTTCTGTGTTTTTGTAACAGTAAATTTGGTTTTGACCCAAAGGCAACCCATTGCTAGGTCTCAATGTAAGATTGATTTGTCCAAATTTTCATTTAGAGTGCAGTGTTTTTTTTTACTATTTTGGATTGTGAAAAATCGCAGCATTTTGACCAAAATTGGGAAATTAGTGTTGTTTTTTTGCTAACAAATGCTTCAAAAATTAGAATAAAAGTGTTTTGAATATTAAATAATTTAAGTAAGTGTTACTTGTAGAGCTGGATTGGAGATGAACTTAATGTTCGGACTATTTAGATCCCATTTGGGAAAAATATATACTTTTTTTCATAGGGAATGGGGCTGATTTTAAACACAAAAAAAACACTGGAGTGGTCAAATTGACCAATTTACACCTGAGGCCTTGTTTGAAGCCTTTCTCACAAACTTTGAGTAATGAATCTCTCTTGTAATGCCAAAAAGCCTTTTTTTATTATAATGTACGCATTTTTTTCCGGTTTGCATTACAAACTAATTCTTACATTACAGTCAAAAAGTGCTTAGTTCAGTATTTCTCATATAAAATGGTATTTCTCATATAAAATGAAGTAAAATCAAAAGAGAAAATTCTAGGTTTTAACATTCAATCATCAGGCAAATACATTATTTTACACTCAGAACCAAATGAACTTTTATTTTTCAATCAATCAAGAGCCAAATCTTTACATTAAATAACAATTATTTCAATCAATCAAGACCCAAAATTTACATAATGCATTAAAATGCATCACTATACATGAATGCACAAATATGTTCCTCCCAACTTTTAACCCTTTACCACCTTAGATACTGATGAGCAGCAAACAGCATAAAACCTGAACAGACTGCAAGTTACTCCCTGCACCCAATTGTATAAACGCTGGTTAAAGTTACCGCTCGGTAACTTTTAAACCTTGGTAAGTTTGCGGTTATTCAGGTTTAGTAACCGTCAAGGTAACTCGATTGTATAAACACGAAATACCGCAAAGTAACTAAACCATGCATAGTGGAATTTAACCAACGGTAAATTTAACCAAAACATTCCCACAATGCATTTTCTAATGACGTAATTTTCACGTGAAGTGTCACGCTTCGATTTTGTTAACAAACAAAATAAACAGCGTTCATGTATTTTTTTTATCAAATTCATTTACAAATGCTTTAACAATAAAATAAAGTGTACATTTTAACTATGAGTTCATAAAATTTTTCAAAATGTTTACGAACATAAATTATGTCAGAGACCAGGGAAAAAAATATCATGATGTCGGGATTTGCCTCATTTAGCGGAATCCCTGGTGCTTCCAACTGCGAGAGAGTTCTTGCAAAGACGCCTAATTTTCTTGTTTTTTTAATGATGTAACATATTCATGGTCGTTGTAACATGCTAGCCTATTCTTCTAATTTTGCTTATAACCCGTTTTCATATGACTGCGTTATAAAATAATATCTTTCGCCAAATTACGATGTTTACACATTCAAAGCACAACGCTGAGTATATCATTAACTTAAAATTACATCCGAAAATCACTCTGTCTGTAGTCCAATATTGCATATTGAAATTGAGAAAAGTGCGTGTCTTTTTGACGATTAATTATAAACGCGACTTATTTCACACGTCCATGCACTGTATATCGACGCATTTCCTTATTTCGTGCAATGTGCATTGTTTATAATCCGTGCATATACTTTTGACACTTTTAGAATGTACAACAAGCCATACAAATATCGCACAATTCATAAATAATCTGCAATATTTGCTTTCCGATTAAATTCATGTTAGGCATAGAGATGTGTAAAGTATAAGATGATAAAAATAGCACCACACTGGAATTCGGAATGTCCCATTTTTTACACGGGTATTAACGACTCATTTATCTGTTGTGTAATGGAATGTTTTTCATTCTTTGTTTACTTATATATTCAATTATTTTCCTGTACAATAAGGGCATTTACCATAGACAAATAAAACATTGTGTAAGTTTAAACATATGTTTGTATGCAGAAATCTGCAAATGTAACCGAGTTTACCAATGGCTATTATTTGTTAAACTGCTCCGGTTCATTTGAACAGCAGTAATGTAGAGTACGTGACGTAGCGTGTGACGAAAAAGAAAGTTTATCGAGTTCATAAACTCATATGGAAATAGTAATAGGATGGCATAAGGGTCTTTATTAAACTATGCTAAAATAATTATTAAAGATCCTAGATGCAAAATCGTCAATTATTGAGTTAAATGGATTATTTAAAGGATTATTAAAGGTAAGATACTAGTTTGAACGTGTTTTGGTTTTTGTTTAAACTTTTGTTGTTTACTGTTTTCGGAGAAATGATTTTAACAATGGCGCCATTGATGCATCGGATCACACACGGCATATCCATAACATTATATAAAAAACATGTTCTGCGCGTCCTTAAATTCGTTGTCCGAAGTCGGAAAACGTATTGCCCTGTAAATTAAGTCAAATAAAGTGTCAGTCGCTGCAATTGTCTGTCTACTTGTCAAAATGTTCAAGGTTGTCGATGGTTAGCTTTTACAATGTCGCGCGACTCGGCCATTTTGTGTAAGTTACCTCTCGGTTACTTGTACTTACCCACCTAGAGAAGCAGGGTATGTTTTAACTGGGTTTTAACCGATCGGTATAACTTTTTTATACAAACGCTAACCGACTGTACCGTAAAAACGCAGTCATAAGTCTACCCGGCTCATAAGTCGGGGGGTATACTTTGGTACCAAAATTGGAGATTTTGAGTATGTTAGCTTCATAAGTTGAGTCAGAAATTTTCTGTTTACGAATTTCATAAACAGACGCCATTTTAAATGTACATGAAGTTGCGGTAGTATTCTATACATTGCACATGACGTCACTGTGGAACTGTTGAACGTAGGCAAAGCCAACACATGTATTCTAAATTTCGTTTAATATATTCAATACGATTTATTGTTGAAATGGAAAATAATATTTTTCAATATAGACGAGCAAAGCATAGGTCCACTCACAATTGTGTCCTTATTCTTACGCCAATCACGCACTAGTTTCTCACTTATACCAAACTCACCTTCAGCAGCACTGTTGTTGTTTAAATTCTCCGCAAACTCTATCACACGTATTTTACATGCATTGTCATAAGCCTGGCGTTTGCGTTTGCCAGGCATTTTCAAAGATTTATCCAGTTGTGTTTTTGTTTATCTAATTAATAAATGGTTGCACTCAATAATCTACGCTAGTAATTATCCACAAACTATTTTCAGCTTTTAATCCGATGAAACAATATTATCACTGTAATCCAATCTTTGTACTTTTAATCTGACTGTCAAAACAATTGATTAGTGTCTCGGTAAAACGTGTTTTTATAACAATGATTGACATACCCAAGAGACCGCTAACTCCACCTTTTTCTCTGAAACAGTTTCAAAGGCGGAGCTATACACGTGCTCAAGCATAATGGGATGATTGCAAGCGAGTTACAAACACGCGATTGGTTAAGCATATCGCTTCTCTAAACAAAGGAATCCAATTTAGTCGGCGAGAAAGGTGTTCTTTATGGCTTCTTGACAGGAAACGGCTTTCTTTTGATGACGTCAAACTGTCGATTCACACATAATGCGAATTTTTGCGAGACTTTAAATGATGTCCTTGATTCTTTGTTTACATGAACAGTAAAAAAACAACACCTGCTTACATGAAGACTTTGGATTAAATTATCAAAATAAAAAGAAGAGTAACTGCAAACTGTGATTATATTAATTGGTAAGTATCAGTAAAAATACGACGTTTTGTTAGTCGTAATCCAACGATTTTTTTTTTATACAAAACAACAACTATTGCCGCGGAGATCAATCTTCATCGAATTTCATTATTTTTTTCATGGAATTTCATTATTTTTTTCATGGACCACCTCATAAGTCGATACCGGTTTTTTAATCAAATTTTGGAGGTAAAAAATCTCGACTTATGACTGGGGTTTTACGGTAATCAACAAGTTACCGACTTTTAACCGCCGGTATGTGGTTAACCGCGGGTTTAACTGTTTATACAATCGGGTGCTGGCTGTTCTGGTTTTATGTTGTTTGCACATAGCCATTTTCACTTTGCTTCTGAGTGGGAAAGGGTTAGACAAAATCTAGAAACAGTTCAGGCTGTGTCTGAGATATTAATATGTCTCATGACAGGATAATTACTAGAGAGTAATTAGTTCTCAGAAAATTAACATTAATGGTTAAAAAGTATCATTATTCAACACCCCAATCAGATTTTGTACAATGAATGTTCACTAAAACAACATACCACAAATTTTGTTTATCGTAAAGTACATACTGTAATTAAGAATTTTTTTTTTACATCAATTTTGATAATGTTTTCAGTTTTAAAATAACCAATTACCAGTATCTAATATTCTTTCTATTAACAACTTTATTTATTTGCCCATTTTAAAGTACCTGTACTTTAAATGCACTATATATAACATGCTTGTATGTATAATGTATCAAATGTTTAACAGAGCAAAACATATTTTTCTATCTGATGATAAAGTACATCAATTACATATAAAATGTTATTTAATATTAGTCTATAAATATTTGTTTTAAAAAGCTTTCTCAAAATGTTGGTGCACACATTTTATTCAATGTAATTCAATAATAATTGGTGTGAATGTTTGGTTTTGTGATGCACCAGTATACCTTTTATAACGCAATAACGCAATAACGAGTGAATAACATTTAATGAGTCAATAACATCCATTAATCAAACACAATCACTGTCAGAAACGTGTTTCAAGGCAAATAGCGCTTCCTATTTTTGGATGTTTTGGAAATATTTTGACTGAGGTCTGAACACCTCCTGGCATATACTGAATAACCTTTGCATGCTGGGAAATTTGTCGTCTGCTTAAATGGCGTCTGCCGAATTTCTAAAATCATTTTCTTCACTTTTTTTTCAAAGACCACTATGAAAATAGCAAACAGTTTGGATCCTGATGAGACGCCACGTTCTGTGGCGTCTCGGATCCAAACTGTTTGCAAAGGCTTTCAAAATTTGGTTCCAGCAAATACTGAATAACATGACAGTAATACCAGTAGCAGTCACACTAGGGAATTAAAACATGGCTGTTAACTATAAACTGTCATTAACAACAGAGACAGAAAATTGGCAATAAAGAATGAAAAAGGCCTATTAAAATACATTAGAGTCACAGAAACGGTTCTCAGTGTTATACTAAGTAAATAAATAATCCCAAGAGATTTAACAAACCATCCTTGTTAGAAACTAAACATGCAAATTCAGGACAGAGGTTCCCCTACATTCCACTTTTGTCACACAACTCCACTAATCTCAAAATACTTACATTGAAACACCCAGGTGCTAAAATTCATGTGTTGATTAAAGTAACATTACTACTCAAAATCAACAAATATTTCGTACAATTATTCGTAAAATAAACTTAACCAATTAAAAGTCAGTGTTCCTTATGACAATTGCCGAATTTTCAACGCCAGATGTGTTCTGGTAAAATAGATGTTTGTAGATACAAAATGCTCGTTTTTATTATTGTTTTGCATATCTATTCATACGACACATGAACACTAAAATGGTATTCGTGTGTCGTATGAATAGATATATTCGCTGGAATTAATTGTGGCTCAAAATAAATAAAAACGAGCATTTTGTATCTTCAAAAATCTATGTAATCATGCCACATATAGCGTTGAAATTTTGGCTATTGCTATAAGGAACACTGATTGTTAAGGTGTTAACTTTATTTAATGAAATACTGTACGAAATTTTCGTTGATTTTGAGACTTTAACCCTTTGCATGCTGGGAAATTTGTCGTCTGCTAAAATGTGGTCTGCTGAATTTCTAAAATTAGCATTTTCTTCGATTTTTTTCAAAGTATACTATCAGAATAGCAAACAGTTCTGTGGCGTCTCATCTGGATCCGTTTGCAATGGCCTTCAAAATTTGGTTCCAGCACTGAAAGAGTTACCATGTTCGCACATTTTCATAACTCTAGCAGCAATACGTTGTATTCTTGCCAAAATTAGGGGCCACGACTCCAGATATGTACAAAGAAAAATAACCATTTAATAAAATTTAGAAATACTGGCTAGTGTTTTACATCAAACAAAAAGCTGTTATCTATAAATTTTATTCTGTATTACTGATATTTTTATAATTCTATTCCCTATAAAAACACTAAACCACCAAAAAAAAAAGATTCACAGTTAAATTATGTTTTTTTTTATAGCAGAATATATATTGAACTAATATTCTCAGGCCCCCAAGGACATTGATAAGGGAAATCCAATATGTCTATTCTGGTAATGTCATCTATGAATGACCTATTAATGTACGCCAACTATGTATCAGTTAGGTACATGCATTTGACATCACCCAGGGTGGGTTTCCATTAATTTACTTGAAGACCCTTCTTAATACATTCAAGTTTTAAAGGCTTCATTTTCAACCCTAATATACTGTTGAGCAGCAAACGGCATAAAAACCTGAACAGACTGCGAGTTACTCAAAGGCTATTCTGGTTTTATGCTGTTTGCACATAACCACTTGCACTTTGCTTCTGAGTGGTAAAGGGTTATTATATCCCTCCCAACTTTCCAAGGACACAGATGACATTATTATTGGGAATCCAGTCATATTCACTGGATGAAATCGGGAAACAGTTCACACGGTGTCAGAAATTAATATGTCACATGACAGTTTAATTACTAGAGAATAATTAGTTCTCAGAAAATTCACCCAATATATTTGGTAAAATAAAGCATCATAACTCAACTCTATAAGCAGAATTTTTAATTCAATTTTTCACTTCAAACAGCATACCAAAATTTTAATTAATTTAAAAGTGCATACGGTAATGAGGAAATCTAAAAAAATGACTAATGACATTTAAGTTTTTAAATAAAAAATATTCAGACATCGATTATTTTCTGTCAGTTGCTAGAGTACATCAATTAAATAAGATGTCATTTAATGCAAGTCGAAATCCGTTTTTGAAAGCTTTAAATTCACTTGGTGATGGTGTACAAACATTTTTCAATGTATTTCAATGTAATATATCTATTCTAAAAATGAGAGAATAACTATCGTATAATTTAATACAATCACTGTAACAAACGTGTTTAAAAGGGAAAACCCATCCAATTTGTTGGTGTCTTGGGATTATTTTGACTGAAGTCTGAACACATCCAGGCAAATCCTTAATGACATGACAGTAATAGTGGTCACGTTATGGGATGAAACATCACGATGATTTACGTTTAACTATCATGAACACCATGCAGAGACATTCCATTGACACCTAAAGACAATGACAGCCTATGGGATGAAACATCATGATGATTTACTTTTAACTATCATGAACACCATGCAGAGACATTCCATTGGCACCTAAAGACAATGACAGCCTATGGGATGAAACATCATGATGATTTACGTTTAACTATCATGAACACCATGCAGAAACATTCCATTGACACCTAAAGACAATGACAGCCTATGGGATGAAACATCATGATGATTTACCTTTAACTATCATGAACACCATACAGAGACATTCCATTGGCACCTAAAGACAATGAAAACCTATGGGATGAAACATCATGATGATTTACGTTTAACTATCATGAACACCATGCAGAGATATTCCATTGACACCTAAAGACAATGAAAGCCTATGGGATGAAACATCATGATGATTTACGTTTAACTATCATGAACACCATGCAGAGATATTCCATTGGCACCCAAAGACAATGACAGCCTATGGGATGAAACATCACGATGATTTACATTTAACTATCATGAACACCATGCAGAGACATTCCATTGACACCTAAAGACAATGAAAGCCTATGGGATGAAACATCATGATGATTTACGTTTAACTATCATGAACACCATACAGAGACATTCCATTGGCACCTAAAGACAATGAAAGCCTATGGGATGAAACATCACGATGATTTACGTTTAACTATCATGAACACCATGCAGAGACATTCCATTGACACCTAAAGACAATGACAGCCTATGGGATGAAACATCATGATGATTTACGTTTAACTATCATGAACACTATACAGACATTCCATTCACACCTAAAGACAATGACAGCCTATGGGATGAAACATCATGATGATTTACGTTTAACTATCATGAACACCATGCAGAGATATTCCATTGACACCTAAAGACAGTGACAGCCTATGGGATGAAACATCATGATGATTTACCTTTAACTATCATGAACACCATGCAGAGATATTCCATTGACACCTAAAGACAATGACAGCCTATGGGATGAAACATCATGATGATTTACGTTTAACTATCATGAACACTATACAGAGACATTCCATTGACACCTAAAGACAATGACAGCCTATGGGATGAAACATCATGATGATTTACGTTTAACTATCATGAACACCATGCAGAGACATTCCATTGGCACCTAAAGACAATGACAGCCTATGGGATGAAACATCATGATGATTTACCTTTAACTATCATGAACACCATGCAGAGATATTCCATTGGCACCTAAAGACAATGACAGCCTATGGGATGAAACATCATGATGATTTATGTTTAACTATCATGAACACCATGCAGAGACATTCCATTGACACCTAAAGACAATGACAGCCTATTTAACGGTCGTTCCCACTTAGAAACAAAGTGAATGGCTTTTGCAACCAGCATAAAACCAGAGTAACTCCCAGTCTGTTTAGGTTTTTTTTTTAAACTGTTTGCTGCTCATCAGTATCTCAGGGTTGGAAATGAAGCCTTTGAAACTTTAATATAGTAAAAAGGGCCTTTAATCAAATTCAACTTTCTAAGGGGCTACAAACACTTCAAAATACGTATCTATTATGTAAAGGTTTAAATGCATTAGTCACAGAATTAGGACTCTGTCTTGCATAGTAAATACACAAAGATTTTACAAACATTCTTCTTAGAAACTAGAAATGCAAAATCATGTAGGACAGAGATGCCCCTACATTCCATTTTTGTATTAAAACTCCACCAAATTAGACAGAATTGAGTGGAAATACCCAGGTGCAACAAGAGCTGTCACCATAGGATGACTTATGCCCCCTTTAAACGCTTGGTAAAAGTTATGAGCTTTTTTCGAAACCTACACGCAGATTTCAAAACCTAAACGCGGACCCTAAGTTCAAGGTCAAGGTCACAGGGGTCAAAATTTGTGTGCGTATGGAAATACCTTGTCCATATACACATGCATGCCAAATATAAAATTGCTATCTGAAGCGACATTGAAGTTATGAGCATTTTTCTAAATCTAAACGCAAAGTGTGATGGACAGGCGGACGGACAGTCCGATTACTATATGCCCTCCTTCGGGGGCATAAAAATGTCTTAGAATATAAAAATAAATCCGAAAGCCACACAAACTAGAGAGCGGACACCATGCTAAATCCTTGAACTGCACGAAGTGACCTAGTTTTTGACCCAGCATGACCCATATTCAAACTTGACCTAGATATTGTCTAGATACAACTTCTGACCAAGTTTGGTAAAGATCAGATGAAAACTACTTCAATTATAGAGCGGACACCATGCTAAATCCTTGAAATGCACTAAGTGACCCCATGCCCTAGTTTTTAACCTGGCATGACCCATATTCAAGCTTGATCTAGACATTGTCTAGATACAACTTCTGACCAAGTTTGGTAAGGATCGGATGAAAACTATTTGAATTACCCCTGCGAGTTGATGTTCATGAATTCATGAATGATTCATGAACTTTACAAACAGTTCATGAACAGCTCATGATAAGTTCGTGAAATTGATGAGAGCAAGTTCATGAACTAAAGTTCATGAATGGTTCGTGAATACGCATTCATGAACCAGTGAAGAATGGTTCATGCACAAGACGGTTTAATAATGTATTAAAGAAAGATTTATGATTTGGTTCATGAACTGATGATGAATGATTCATGCACCTTTAAATAAAGAAATATTCATGATTTGGTTCATGAACTAATGATGAACGATTCATGCACCTTAACAGATTATGTGGTTTATGAATTGTTCATAAGACATTCTTGACTTTGTTTTGAAGAACTAATGAGGGTTTTTTCATGAATCTGAAAAATGTAAATGATTCAACAACAAAATTGTGAAAATTATTCCCCATTTGGTTAAATAATTCATCAAGAACTTTTCATGAACTTGAACTTAGTACAGTACACTCCACGTGTTTTCCCCCAAAAACGCGCTCCCTCCGCGGGTTTTTTTCTGCTAGCGAGTGTTCACGCGGCGTTGGAAGAGCTAGGCGAATTCGATAAAACGCTCGGCGTTACGCCGCGTTCGCTAATTCCCGCGGCGTGTATTACTTTAGGCTAGTCGGTAAATGCAGACACTTTCCGTTCTTATCAGTGATCGCCGCGCAACGCCACGTTAGCAGTGTGCTACTGGGCATGCCAAAAAATAAAAACATTGTTATAATAAATTGTTTAAATACTGTAGTACATGTATAAAAAAGATAATTGTATAGAACATTAATACGTATAAAAATTATGTTTTTTAATTCACATGTACGTCTACAATATGAATTAGTCTAATATAATACATTTGACAAATTAATATTTAAATCATAACACATATGACACAAGAATAAATGTTCCGTAAAATTTCCAAATGAGAATAATAATTAGTAATCCGAAACACACTACGATTTTTAATTGTTAACACGACGTTTACAAATGCTTCCAATATACAGTCATCATGTATATTTCCCGACAAAAGCGCGCGAAAATTATGCTGCAATGTACAAGGTCAAGGTACAATGTATACTCCTGCAAAGCGTGCGTGTATTGATTTTTTTATACAAACTTTGTAGCGCAGAGAATATTGAATTTTGTTGATTTCGGTTAAAAGTTTCTTTGATATTTATTAACGAAATTATATCGCGAATAAGTTGATATTTCCTTTAAAATAATTTCAAATCGAACACGCCGAATCTTTATCGTTACGGTATTTTAGTAGAGTAATTATTTTAACACTAATTGTACTGTAAACTAATTAAAGAAGACATCTGGGCGGAACTGGATTTTAAGTGTTTGACGTTATGAAAACACGCAAAGCTTGTCTACTGACATATTGTGTAGACTGCTGTTTGCGGTGTTTTGACAAAAGGGATTAACATGTGTGAATGTCACTCTGCCGATTTGGTCCATAATTACTGGTAAACATTGTTTAGAATGTCGACGCAACAAGAATACAGCTGTGAATATTAAATGCAATTATCAACTCAATAGTTACCACCTTTTAGCAATCAATGGATTAACCTACAAACAAAGAGAAAATCAATGCATTAGCGAGCAGAGAATTGACTTTGTTCCGACAATCAAAACCATTCCTTATGCATTCGTTGAACGTGCTTATGTTTACTTGAGTAAGTTATGCCTTAAGACAGGAAGCGGCTTTTCCTTGATTACGTCAAACTGTCAATTCACACAGATTTGCGAGATGTTTAGGGTCCTTGGTCATTTGTATACATGTTCAGTATAGAAAATCACCTGCTAACATGAAAACTTTGGATTAAATTATCAAAATAAAAACAATGTTGCAAACTGTGTTTATATTAATTGGTAAGTATTAGTTAAAAGACGACGTTTTGTGTGTTGTAAATCAACGAGTTTTCTATACAACAACAACTACTTCTACAACCACGTTGGGATCGATCTATCTTGGTTGTTTTTTTTAATTGTAAATATTATACTACATGTACATGTATGTACTTGTAATAAATGTAATTTTATTTGAAAATCAGGAAGTCAAACAAAATTAAATCGATTGTTATCTCGTAAAACGCGGAGTTTCCCCCGCGTTGCCAACGTCGAGGGCCGCCGTGTCGGCTTATCAGTTTTGCCGATCGTTAACCGCCGCGTCCAAAATCATGCAAATGCCGCGTATAGCGGCATTTTCTCAATCTCCCTCCAGGTCGAAACCCGCTGAGTATGGAGGGAAATTTGGGAAAACGCGTGGAGTGTACTGTATGTGGTTCAAAAAATGGTATATTGTATAGTTTTGCCTTTTATTTAGAACTAATGAAGAACTTTTCATGAATTGCTGTTTTTACAAAGGAAGAATATCGTGGACACAGGAAGTTGAAATGGCAGCAAAATGAAGACACATCATGGTTTATATTATATTTGGAAATGTAAGTGGAAATGTAAGTCTTTAATAAATTACTGGCTAAACTGATCAGGTTCCATTTCAACTTCCTTGGCACTGTCAGTGTAACCATTTTCATAAAAAATAAATCATATATTATCAGGCTGATACGGAGAGAGCGGGCACAAAAAGTGTGACAGACTAAGAGACTGACAGACTGATGTACAGTGCGAAAAACTATATACCCCCTTTTCTTCGAAAAGGGGCATTTAAAGTGCAAAAGTTCAAGTGTTGGTTAAATGAAAAGTTTCATCACTCTATCAGCAATACTTTTTAGTTTTTGACAATATAAGGCAACAACTCAAGAAATGTACAAAAAAATGCAGGTTCCCAATTTGACGTGCTGATTTATATGATGGAAGTTTCATCACCCAGCTGACAGCAATAAGTTTCAAGTGGAAGAATTTTTATTCCATAAACCCATAACAATTTTTAATAAACATGTGCCCTGCTCTTTAAAAAGTGGTTTAATGCATGTGCCTAAAGTGTCCTCCAACAAGCCTGTGCACTTCACACAGGTTAATCAGGGACCACACTTTTTGCCTAAACTGGATTTTTGCCAAGACTTAGCTGTTATTGATGCATTTAATTCTGAATTACTGATATTTCAATATATTTCCTAAAAAAAAAGCCAAACCACAGTCAAATTATAATGTTTTTCTTATAGCGCCATTAGCTGTATATACAATTGAATTACTTCATTTTGAAGATTGCTACGTCATTAAGGCGAATAAACTTCAGTCCCTAAGGTAATTTATTAGGGAAAATGTGATATATATTACTCTAGTAATGACAGCCATGTACGGCTAACTTTGCATCAGTAAGGTTCATGTATCGGACATCACCCTGGGTTTCCATAAAACTGCTCATAAACCTGGATAACTATTTTTAATACATTAAAAGCAATTCTTCATCCACCAGCAAGATTTGTTAAAACCACTTCAAGACGCATATAAAATGTAAAATATGCTCTTACTTTTCATAATTAAAACCATGCAGTGGTACCAAAACCTCAATTAAGATGCCATGATTTTTATAAAAAACATATCATTAACCCTTTGCATGCTGGGAAATTTGTTGGTTCCAGCACTGAAAGAGTTAATTTTAAGAAATAATATGGGTAATAGACTCTAGACCAACCACAGAGGTGTTCCGAGCCATTTTGGGAAAAGGAGTCTGATCAAGTCATTGAATCTTACTTGGAGATGGTAATTACACTGATGTGATACTTGGTTGTCAGTTGGTGACCATTGAAAATCAGTTGCCAACCTTCAACAACCTGTTTTATGACAAACAACAACCAGAAATTGTTGATAGTTGCAGGTTGGTCTAAGTTATTGGAAGCTATGTAGTGTTGTTTTTTTACACCTTTTCGGTAATGGGGCAGAGTACCTTTCGATTTGGAAATTCAAGGCTTTTTATACAAAAATTGGGAAATTAGTGTTGTTGTTGTTGTTGTTTTGCTATAAAATGCTTCAATAATGAGAATAAAAGTGTTTTCAGTATTATATTTACTAAGGTTGAAATTATATAGTTGAAGTGCTAGTACTCTTAAAAAAAAAATCTAGTACTCTTAAAGAACACTTTCAATTGTTTGTTTAAATCATGTTTTGTTGTTTTAACTACAGCTGCAAATGATGCATAGATAAATCAAATTGATATGACCCAGTATCACTGTGGATATTTAACAAGACTCATTGTATTTGATTTACTATCATATGAAAATTAATGACTGTTCTTTAGATATTTTATTATTGCATATCTTTTTCTAAATTGAATACTAAAAGAGTAAAAACAAGAGATTGCCAAGCAATATGGTCCCCTACCGGTGAAACTCCACCATTGTCAGTAAAATATTTTTTTTTTTACATTTGTTGCCATAGCAACCACAATTTTTGACGTAGGAACAAAATGAATTGACGTGCATAATCTCCATAGTGCCATCAGTCCATTTTCAAGTTTCATGAAAAAATATGAAGAACTTTTTAATTATCGCAGGATCCAGAAAAGTGTGACGGACTAATAGACAGGCAGGCAGGCAGGCAGGCAGGCAGGCAGGCAGGCAGGCAGGCAGGCAGGCAGGCAGGCAGGCAGGCAGGCAGGCAGGCAGGCAGGCAGGCAGGCAGGCAGGCAGGCAGGCAGGCAGGCAGGCAGGCAGGCAGGCAGGCAGGCAGGCAGGCAGGCAGGCAGGCAGGCAGGCAGGCAGGCAGGCAGGCAGGCAGGCAGGCAGGCAGGCAGGCAGGCAGGCAGGCAGGCAGGCAGGCAGGCAGGCAGGCAGGCAGGCAGGCAGGCAGGCAGGCAGGCAGGCAGGCAGGCAGGCAGGCAGGCAGGCAGGCAGGCAGGCAGGCAGGCAGGCAGGCAGGCAGGCAGGCAGGCAGGCAGGCAGGCAGGCAGGCAGGCAGGCAGGCAGGCAGGCAGGCAGGCAGGCAGGCAGGCAGGCAGACTGACTGACTGACTGACTGACTGACTGACTGACTGACTGACTGACTGACTGACTGACTGACTGACTGACTGACTGACTGACTGACTGACTGACTGACACACGGAGCGCAAACCACAAGTCCCTTCCGGTTTGACCGGTAGGGGACAAAATGTGTTATAACCTCTTTAACTTGTAAAGTTCACTTGATAAAGTATGGGGCTAGATTTGTTTTTGGAGGTTATTTGTTCGATCCGTTAAACAGGCACTGTATTTTCGAAGGTTCACTTTAAAAGTATCAGAAATATAATTAATCCATAAACATATTTTGACGTGTTTGTAGTCCCTTATAAAGTTACATTGAATTAAAGACCTTTCTTACTTAGATTCAAATTTTAAAGGCTTCATTTCCAACCCTTAGATACTGATGAGCAGCAAACGGCATAAAACCTGAACAGTTTAGTTGGTGTGGGTAAGAACTTAAGTAACCCTGTTTGCTCAATTGATAGCGATGGCAGCTAGTGCCACCAACAGTCTTGGGTTCGAGACTCTCATTTCTCCTCCCAAAAATAATCCTTAAGAAGTAAAACCAAGGCTGCATAAAAGTGTAGGAGACAGCTTTAAAGATTAAAAGAAGGAGTGTTTATGCATGGGTAAGAATCAGACGCCTGGTAAGCTAAGTTGTTAAAGCCGCGTTCTAGAACCAGTATTTCAAGTGCTCATGGGTTCAAGTCTTTCTTATGCGCATTTTTCTTGCAAGGTCACAACACAAAGCATGCAGAAGAAAGTTGCTTGAAATGATAACAATTCTAACAACCTTTTCTACTGTTAATCTGGAGGAAATTCAGTGGCATCATGGTTGATAGATCCAATTATATTACATGACCGGCAAGTAAGAGACTATTGGATGTAGCTATAAATGCATGTGACAGACTATCAGCACAACTGTCTTACGTGGAGAGTCGTGTTTTTGTCAGGATGACTTACAAGACTTTCATTGTGAAGTATGTATATGAATGAGCCAAATAACTTTATAACATATAGTTTTTAAAAAGCCATTTAATACATGAAAATTACCAGGAAATGTTGCCATACCACATAACCAGTTTTTTCGATGATTTTTCTTCTGAATTAAATTACTTTATGCTTTCTTGTGGTTTATAGAGAAATAATCATCCTCTATATAATAGAACTAAATGTGCATTCCGAGGCCAAGTCTGCTTAAAGACTCCATTAACACACATAATTTAAGTGTGATACCTCTTTCTTATACTCAATATTAAGTTATTATGTTGAAAGAGTTTTTCTTTAATTTAAGTGACCCTGGGTTAGTGATGTAATTTATAGGTACATACACATGTACACACAAACCATTTCTGAGCAAACAGATGTTAATCTATTTGTAGTAACAAGAGTTCCGCGGTCGGAGATGACCGCATTGAAGCCGGATTTTTGATTTAAATGACAGGAAAGTACCTTTCGTGTTTTTGTCAATGCAATACTTAAATTACTGAAATATTGTTCAAAGGTCAAAATGAAATGTAAGTACTTTTCAAGGCATGAGCAAACCTTGTGTTATGTTTTGAATGCATGCATATACATGAACAACAATAACATTTAAGGTCACAAATATGAATGACCTTGAAATGACCAGTGGTCATCTAAGTGTGCTTGCAAACCTTTACGTCAAGTTTGAGATTCTAGGTCCAAGCATACCAAAGTTATAACAATTTTAACATTTTAACATTGAAGGTCACAGTGACCTTGACCTTCAATTGAATGACATTGAAATGAGCAGTGGTGATCTTCTAGTACTGGCCAACCTTTATGTCAAGTTTGAAGACTCTAGGTACAAGCATACCAAAGTTATAACATGGAATAAGAACTTTAACATTTTTACCTACCAAAGTTATAAGAACTTTAACATTTTTACATTCAAGGTCACAGTGACCTTGACCTTAGAATGAATGACCTTGAAATGACCAGTGGTCATCTAAGTGTGCTTGCAAACCTTCATGTCAAGTTTGAAGACTCTATGTCCAAGCATACCAAAGTTATAACAATTTTAACATTTTAACATTTAAGGTCACAGTGACCTTGACCTTCAAATGAATGACATTGAAATGACCAGTGGTCATCTTCTAGTACTGGCCAATCTTTATTTCAAGTTTGAAGACTCTAGGTACAAGCATACCAAAGTTATAACATGAAATAAGAACTTTAACATTTTTACATTCAAGGTCACAGTGACCTTGACCTTCAAATGAATGACCTTGAAATGTCCAGTGGTTACTTACTAGTTCTGGCCAACCTTCATGTCAAGTTTCAAGACTCTAGGTCCAAGCATACCAAAGTTATAACAACTTTAACATTTTTACATTCAAGGTCACAGTGACCTTGACCTTCAAATGAATGACCTTGAAATGTCCAGTGGTTACTTACTAGTTCTGGCCAACCTTCATGTCAAGTTTCAAGACTCTAGGTCCAAGCATACCAAAGTTATAACAACTTTAACATTTTTATATTGAAGGTCACAGTGACCTTCACCTTCAAATGAATGACCTTGAAATGACCAGTGGTCATCTGTTAATCCTGGCCAACCTTCATGTCAAGTTTGAAGACTCTAGGTCCAAGCATACCAAAGTTATACCATGAAATAAGAACTTTAACATTTTTACATTCAAGGTCACAGTGACCTTGACCTTCAAATGAATGACCTTGAAATGACCAGTGGTTACTAACTAGTTATGGCCAACCTTCATGTCAAGTTTCAAGACTCTAGGTCCAAGCATACCAAAGTTATAACAACTTTAACATTTTTTATATTGAAGGTCACAGTGACCTTGACCTTCAAATGAATGACCTTGAAATGACCAGTGGTCATCTGTTAATCCTGGCCAACCTTCATGTCAAGTTTGAAGACTCTAGGTCCAAGCATACCAAAGTTATACCATGAAATAAGAACTTTAACATTTTCGAGCACGCCGCCACCCCGCCCGCCCGCCCGCCCCCCCGCCCGCCCGACAACATCAATCTATAAGCCGAGATTTTTTCGAAAAAAATCCGGCTAAAAATGACCTTGACCCTAATCCGACTGTATCCAATAACAATCCCAAGGTCAGAATGTAAACTACATTCAAACAAAAATTCAGCTCAAAACCTCATGTCTCACTCAATTTATTGTGCGTGAACAGTTTTTCTTTTTTTAATAAAAGCAACCTTGACTTTCATCCGACAAACTCCACATGCAATTACCAACTAGGTCAAACTGTAAGATACCTGCAAACTTTCTGCATAATTAACCTCTATTCAAACTCAAGATTTTGAGCAAAAACAGTTTTTCTATTATAGTAACAGTGACCTTGTTTATAATATAAATAAAAACATCCAAACTGAATTTTTTGAGTGAAAATTGTTTTTTTCTTTCTTAGTTGTTGTGACCTTGACCTATCAGTTTTCTCCCTCTTAGTTGATGTGACCTTGACCGATCAGATTTTCTCCCTCTTAGTTGATGTGACCTTCACCAATCAGTTTTTCTCCCTCTTAGTTGATGTGACCTTGACCTATCAGTTTTTTTCTCCCTTTTAGTTGATGTGACCTTGAACTATCAATTTTTCTCCCTCTTAATTGGTGTGACCTTGACCTATCAGTTTTTCTCCCTCTTAGTTGATGTGACCTTGACCTATCAGTTTTTCTCCCTCTTAGTTGATGTGACCTTGATCTTGACCATAGTTAATGCTATATATGTGATGCAGTTTCAATAGTTTATGCTGTATATGTGTATTATTTCAATAGTTCATGAAGTATATGTGATAAAATATTGAGTAGACTGTTTGCAAATGTGCAATGGCTATACGTTTTGAAATATATATTGCAATATATGTAGTGAAATAATTTTGATTAAGTTTAGACATTGTTTAATATTGTTTACTAAATAAGAATTATTTCAATGCATTTTACTGTTGTCTATCATATAGTCCATCCTTTAATAAAAGCTGCGCCATGAGCGCATGATACGCCCGTCGTTCGCCAATGAAGTAGTAAGGTAATAAATAACCCTTTGAATCATTTTTTTACTTCAGTTTATTTGTATTTGAATACATGGTTTATTTTATAAGTACATGAGCATGGAAATCACGAAATTTTGACGAACAAAGTCCCATAACTCTGGAACGACAATTCAGAATTCCGTCAAAAACGAAAGGGGATCAGGGTTTATCAATATTAAGATTGTGTTGAAATTTGAAAAAAATCCATCGAAGGATATTTGAGCTACAGTAGGACATTCAATGAAATCACGAAATTTTGACGAACAAAGTCCCATAACTCTGGAACGACAATTCAGAATTCCGTCAAAAACGAAAGGGGATCAGGGTTTATCAATATTAAGATTGTGTTAAAATTTGAAGAAAATCTGTCAAAGGATATTTGACGTAGCGTACGACATTAACAGACGGACGGACGGACGGACGGACGCGGGGTATACCATAATACGTCCCGTCATAGACGGGCGTATAAAAATAGTTCAATACATTTTTCTGTTATGAGATACAAACTTTTATTGCAAATAATTTACTTAAACAACCCAACACTAATAGCAGACAGAAAAGAAATGTAAATATGATCAGTGCCCTTGAATTCATACCAAACATTTTTGTTTTTAGTTAAATCTGCATGCAAAATATATTCAGTCAACAAACAATTTGATGATGCCAATTGAAAACAATTCACTTAATATCTACATTAAAAAATAAAAAGGCCAAAAGCACAATGTGTATTTTAAATACAATACCTATTAATAAATTACAAAACTTCCATATATATTCCACACATATTTAAAAATACAAATAACTATAAAAACAGGTTGTGAAATACAGCTGAAGCAAATATAAATCCAACATAATGACCTCAAAACTGTCGAAAGGTGATTGTTAATCATTTAAATCCTTCATGGATTTTTTATAAGGCAATTAAATAACATTACACACTAAGCTCTCATTTACTGCAACAAAATCCTTTCATGTTCAAAATGTTTGCACAATAACATTTAATTACACTTAATATGACACATAACAGTGGCTTTTCATCATTTAAATTAATTCATCATGTTTTATTTTAATTGTGTGAACCTTAATGGATCATATATCACCAAAACCAAATCATTTGCCTAACATAAAATATTGTATCTTCCAATTTAATATTCAATTAAAGCCAATGTGTTTAAAAGTACTTTAAAGTACTTCAGAGTCACATATTCTTCACTTGTAATAAAAACCACACTAAAAATATCACTTTTCCAGATTCACATACATTTATTAATTTGTATACTCTGCCTCTGACATAAACGCCACCTTATGTGCATGCTCCATTCACTTACATCACTAGACTTATTAAACCTTGTAGCAAATTACTTAATTTACTTCAATCATGACATTTTAATGTTTCAGATAGAGCATTGAAATTGTGCATGTATCAATTTATTTAATACGCTAAATGCACATAATTTGTAACCTTTCAGGTAGGTCCCTTAAATTATGTCCAGCCATCAAATGCCTACATGCACTTAATTCAAATATATTTGACCTCAACTCACTCTAGTTCAAGGGGTCACTTTACCAAAATTAGAAGTGTAAGTGTCATTTTACCAAAATGACTATATATTTACAGTTCAGTCCACGTCAGAATACGTCATCTATCACTTAACCAAATGTAATATATATTTATCGGTCAGGTACGATCAAAAACCATCATCTTATAATCACTTAACCAAATTTACTATACATGTAATGTACATTCAATGTCATAAACAGCTCTATAACTTAAACCAATTTTTATATAATTTGCCCCATTAGTGCAAAAAGGTACTATCAGCCTTCTAATTTCAATGTCACATGGTTCCTTTTTGCACCAATGGGGTGATTATTTACTGTAAATAACATGTCTGGAATAAATTATCAAAAATGGCCAGAATTAAGTCTAAAGTAGATATCCTCACCCTTATACATTGAAATTTAAATCAATTTCCCTTTTCTTTAAACCAATACACATTTTCCCACAGAACATCAGGCAAACATCCATTTCTGTCAAAAATGCATCAATGCTGATGCAATATCACACGTAACTGAAACAAACACATATGCTATTTACTCAACATTTATGAGTGCCATTATTATCCGACACTTAATACAATAATCCTCGTGGCATCACAGCCGTCGGAAACCCAATACTCCATTCAAGGCAGTATTACGTCTGCTAGCAAAAAAGTTTGTCCGCTGATTTCAAATTCTCTTACCTCCGATATCTTTCTGGAAAATGCATGTCTGGGTACATAAAATACCAATAGCTTGAGAATGTAAATTTTCAGAAATAAAAGACTATATACATACATATAGATAAAAAAATAAATGAAAATATAAATATAATAAATATATAAAATATATATATATGTGTGTAGCACCTTATATTTCTGAGAATTAACCAAATCTACATTTATCATTTAATTACTATGACAGTGTAAGAAAATGACCCCTCATCCAAGGTTTTGTGATGGATGAAGGGGCATTATTGGAAATAAACCCTCAGAGGCTGAGCATGTATACCTATTAAACATATCGTTCAGACGTTATTTCTAATCTATCACGTTTTAAAGCATCAAAACTGTTTGCAAGCTATGGCACAAGACAAGTGTCTTTTTTAAATATGTATGATATTTCTTGAATTATTTAGATTCTTAAAACGTTTACTTTAGATGAAACGTTTCATCAGCATATATTGAAAAGATTATGAAATACTTTACGCCATGCAAGATGTTCACAACCATAATATAGAGCCATGCATGTAACAACTACTGTATATGTCCTTATTGACGCTCATGCCCTATTAGACGCGCAGGCCGTCTTATCTGGGGTTGATCGGAATTTATTGGAACCACATAAGATAAGATTTATGTAGCCCATAATCCATTTGAGAGTGACACATAACATCTGAAAACATTGTTTCTGCGGCCATTTTGTTTGCAACACGGTGACACCGTAATTTGCTGAGATCAGGATATAGAGAAAAAAGTTTATGTTGCGAGGCTGTTCGAGCCGAGCAACATAAACTTCTCTGTATTCAACTCTAATCCTAGTATTCTATTATCCCATTTGATTTTTTTTCAACGTGACATTTAACATAAATAGATCTAAAATCCTTAACAATAATTTAAATTCAGTCTTAAAAGCGCTTAAAATCTAACGAATGTAACCATGCATAGTGATATAAATATATTTGTTCTGTTACGCAAAATAGTCTTAAACAAATTCACACACCAACTGTAAAACAAGTAAAAATATCACCATATGCCTAGATTCAATTTCACGCAGTATGCAAATTGTAACACATAATGACCGCGAAAAAAGAAGATTTAGCTTTACTATAATTCATTTTATTTTCGAAAGAAAATGATCAAAATCCAATATGGCGGCGATTGCTCCTGACAAAATGATGTCGATGTCAACACACATGTACACCATTGAAGACCATGACAATTTTGACGAGTACACACACAATTGCAGCGACTGACACTTTATTTGACTTAATATACAGGGCAATACGTTTTCCGATTTCCAGAGCTCCAGATAAGGATTTGTGAAATTAGTAACGGTACTGCCACTGACAGAAAGAGAAGGAGTAACGCTTAAAATCAATAAGTATCTGTACTACCATATCCAAAATACAGGTAGTACTGTACTACCCGTGTTCTTGGATATTGAAGGGTGTATAACTGACTTTTCAGAAGCATTTGCAGCAATTATAATAAATATACAAGAGCACCACCTTGAGGGTGCAGACCGCTCATCTATTTTCTTTTTAAAGGCGAAGGGACTCTCATTTTCAATCACAAAGGAGGACGGGGTGGAGTGAAGAGGGGTGTATAGTGTGGGGGTGTGGGCATGTATTACATTATCTCCCAAAAATGCGAAAAAAATGCAAAAAAAAAAAATTGGGGGGGGGGTGGGGAGGGGGGGGAGGGTGGGGGGGATTCTTTGGTGCGATGGTTGGACGGTATTTCAAACATAAAATAATAAAAATAAATATTTGTGTTTTTTAAACCGTTTAAAAAAAAAAAAATTGGGGGGGGGTGAGGTGGGGGGGTATAGTGTGAGGGTGTGGTGGTAATTTGTGAGATGATCTTAAAAAAAAAAATTGGGGGGGGGGTGAGGTGGGGGGGGGGTAAAGTGTGAGGGTGTGGTGGTAATTTGTGAGATGATCTTAAAAATATAAAAAAAAATAAAAAATAAATAAATAATACGGGGGGAGGGTATTCGGGTGGATGTAGGGGGATGGGGGGGATTCTTGGGTGCGATGGTTGGAGGGTATTTCAAACATAAAATAATAAAAATAAATAGTTGTGTTTTTAACCGTTTCAAAAAAAAATTTGGGGGTGGGGGGTGGGGGGTATTGTGTGAGGGTGTGGTGGTCATTTGTGAGATGATCTAAAAAAAAAAAAAAAAAAAAAAAAATAGGGGGGATTCGGGGGGGGGGGGGGGGGGGGGGGGAGGGGGGGGGAGGGGGATTGTTTGGGTGGAGTCTATTGTGGTATGTCAGGTAAGAGTAGTTTTGTCAAAGTATCAATCAAATATAATCATAAATAAAGAAGTTATGGCAATTTTAGCAAAATTTAATAATTTGACCTTGAGAGTCAAGGTCATTCAAAGGTCAAGGTAAAATTCAACTTGCCAGGTACAGTAACCTCATGATAGCATCAGAGGGGGTAATCACGTGATAGTAAAGATGGCGACGTCCATTCCGAGACAGTTATTTTTCGCAGTTTTATACCCTTTATTACTTCTGTTTATTTATTAAATGACGCTCACTTTCCAGCCATATCAGTAAAAAGGTGATTAGCGTTTATTTCGTATTTAAATTCGCTTTATATCTCGACTTTACTCGGTGCAAATTTTCTTAGTGAAGCCCTAATTTGGTCATCCCGCTAAGAAATTTTGCACCGAGTAAAGTCGAGATATAGAGCGAATATTACTTAGAAATAAAAGTCAGTAATTTTCTTTTTAATATGGCTGGAAAGTGGGCGGTATAAAAAATAATGATACAAATAATAAAGGGTATAACACGACGAAAAATACTTGCCTCGGCATGGACGTCGCCATCTTGTTTGTCACGTGATTACCCCCTCTGAGCATGAAAGTATTTGAAGTTTGAAAGCAATAGCCTTGATACTTAAGAAGTAAAGTGGATCGAAACACAAAATTTAACCATATATTCAAATAGTGGGGTCATATGGTGAAATGATTGTTCACTTTTTGATAAAAGCAACAAACTTGGCACATTTGTAGATTTAAGTATTTTATTCAATTCAAGCTATGGACCCATCTCCAATTTTCAAGATGGCTGCCATTTTCAAGATTGCCGCCAAGATGGCCGCCAAAATTTAGGAAATTACATTTTGCTGCCATATTTGATTAAAATATTCTGTTTTTGGCATTCAAATTAGCTGTTTTATGTTATTTATTAATTAAAATATGTTTCTACATGAACAAATGAATTAAATATTGCATATAAGTCAAAATGGCTTCCAAAATGGCCGCATAAAGTACAAAAAATAGGATTTTTCTATTCAAATCTATAATTTCAATATTCATTGAACGTATGTTATGTAAGCAAGTGTTTTTCTTTTTTTTTGTATTTACAGATACCTTCATTTGAATAATATTCTCAACATATTGTGTCAGTCCTTAAATAAAGAAAAAACTGCTTTCAACCAGTTCATTCTTCCAACCTTAAAGCTGCCTTAAAATCTAACCGCGGTCACATCCTCCACCACATATGATGCTTGTATTCAGTGGAATTGTTCATTTTTTGATGAAAGCAACAAACTTTGCTCATTGGTAGTTAAAGTTAAAAGTATTTAAGATAAAATAGGCTATGGACCCAATTTATATTTTTCAAAATGGCTGCCATTTTCAAAATGGCCACCAACCTATCAAAAAAGGAGAAAATATCGAGATGCTGACTTTTTGTTGTAATCTTTTACAAATCAAATGAAATATTTCAATTATTTATTACTAATTATGCTGATTATCAAAAATCTTCGCAAGAAAAACATTTATTATAAGTATTTTGTTAATTTGTACTTTTTGTAAGGTCAAAAAGTCGTTTTTTTGGGGGGAAATTATGCTTTTTTGGCAAATATTTATTTTCTTTAATAACAAATAAATCCATAAAGCAGATTATCATGGTCTGAGAGCCCACTGGTGTTCATGGCAAGTTTTGAGGCCAAGAACGTTTGTGTTTACTTGAAAAGAGAATAATATATGCTTCCAGAAAACCCATTTCTTAAGTGTCACAGCCGTGCATATCTATGATTTGTTAGGGTAAAATCACTCAAAATCGAAAGTTTTCCCTTTGATATCAGGAATAATTAACCCTTTCCCTGATAGACCTCTTATCTGATCTGCCACTCCAGGCCAATACCAGTCCTGCTGTTCTGATAACAGCTAGTGACTCCATATACAGCTGATAAGCCTGACTACACCATCTCAATAGGGTTATTGGGAAAATAATGGAAACATTCTCAACTAGAACACCTGTCTTGTTTAGGCTTAATTTTCACTTAGTTTCTTGCATTTCACATCATTTGTGTCAATGTAAATATTGTAGAGAAATAAATTCTAATTCCAACCATATAAATTTTAAGTCTGTATTCTAATAAATAATACGAGGATATAAGTTATAACAAGTAATACAAGCGTATGCGAATGCAACAAGAAATGCAGTGAGAACCCCACCTTAAAATATTGAATTGTAACATTAGGCGATTAATCTTTTGATTTGTCGGCATTTTGTTTTTATTTCACACTCCATGCAGTTTTCAGATCATAATCTCTGTGCTTTATTACCCGAACTCGTTAGTTTCTGGACACTGTGCTACTGAAAAAAGCCACCGGGATTGCGTTTTATGGCCCAAACAAGCCCAAAGTGTCTAGTATCCCGTGTGTTTTATCCCTAAATGTTAGATAAGCACATGCATTATTGATTATTATGTTGATCAGTACAAAAGACCTACTGAAAACCGCCAACTGCGTCTTTGTTTTATTGCTCAATCAAGCAGCGATAATCCAATATCCTGTGTATTACAAAAACACCAACTTTAGATTAGCATGTGTCGTCTGTCAAAACCATGATTTTATATGTCAGTAAATATATTGAAGTAATTCTCGTAAATGATCTCGGAAACGGGACTTGCTTTAAACATTTATCATTACGATATTAATTTTCATAAGATTAAGATTTCATTATGAGAACCAAACAAACATACACAGACAACATAAAATATAAATAATTATGACAAATTAAATGGAAAAAAAACGTTGGTCTATTTTCGAAAAATCACTTTTACTTTCTCCCAATTTCCAGAAAATGACTTGTACATATTGCATAAAATCTAAATATAGATGACGCTGTTAATTGGTCGTTGTAAAAGAATATTCATGAACTGTACACGGCACTTTGCGTGCAATCAGATATAGTACAATAATTGTTGCAATATTGAAGGAACTAAAATATGAAAATGATACAGCGTTTATTACTTTTATTTTATTCAGGAAAATGTCAAAATCATTTGCGAGATGCCCCAATACTTAAATGGAAATTCACTACGAAGCTTTTACCTTGTTGTCTGCGCTACGCATTTTTTGTTATAAATAAATACACCCACGCCTATTTTCGCGCTCTTTTTGTCCAAACAAAGACCTGACACGAAAATATCATGGGCATATACATGTATTTATTTCTGGCTACCATTTGTAACAGAACATTAACTGTACACTATGTTATTTACGCTAATTTGAATACCATTGTCCCGATTGGACACCTATTTCATCAAATCTTTAAATAGAAACATATGCCGAAATTTATTTGACACTTTAAAAAAATGTCGGATGTTTGTGTTTATGAGTTTTCTTGAGCACTTTTGTCGTCAATATCAATCAGAATTTGCATTTGAAAATGGACATTGGGAATATACGGGATTATCGGGTAATGGATAGACACGGCCAAATTCGCATGTATGCGGTAATCGATAGAGACGGTAATAAACGCATGTATCGGGGAATCGATAGACTCGGGATTATACGCATCTATAGGGGAAAGGGTTAAATAAATAGACATTTTCAGTCATGGGAATTTACCCATTGTTTCAGTTTTGGGGTATTAATAGGTATCCGAAACCTTTCTGATAATTCAGTACAAAAATTATTTTCCATGAATTTTTTTAAGTTAAAAACCACCAAATTTTGCATTTTAGTTTTGCAAAGTTGCCCATTTTTCACATTTTAATTCTGCGAGTTTTTTTAACAATTTACAACATATTTGTCTAATCAGTGTTTTAAAAACACACATATGGCCTCCTTGTGTCATTCCAACAACAACTTGTTATATCAACATCTATTATTGATTTTGGGTGGAAATGAATAAAATCACACACAAAACTGCTGATTTCTGGAATAATTTGATTTAATTAGATTTATAAGACATGTGATCATTATAATAATCAAATGTTGTTCGCATATATACAATTGCATATAAGATCACTCTAAACAAACAATGCAAATACGATCACTCTAAACAAACAATGAAATGATCGCAGTGTTATTATAGGTCAAAACCACTATTTCTTACAGTTTATGTAGGTTAAAAACCACTAAATTTAAACTATTTTAGCTGTATTAGTCCATTTTTCAGGTTTTAGTTCCTCGAATTTTCACTTAACTGAAATAATTTTCAAAATAGTAGTCATACTATTGTATTAAAAAAAAACAAAAGGGTCTCCTGATTAAATTGAAACATAAACATTTTTAAATGACGCCTTTTAGTGAGATTTCAGGAACAATATACGAAATCAAACACAAAACTGCTGATTTCTGGAATAATGTGAAATAGTAAGATTTATTACACATGTGATCACGATAATAATAAAAACTGTTCGTCTCTGTTCATATGCGTATAACATAGCTCAAAACAAAACATTCAAATGAGTACAGTGTACTTGTAGGTTTAAATCCACTAACTTTTTTACATTTTCTTGCTTTTTGAGTCATTTCACCTGATTCATTTGCGCGGTTGTTACAAATGTTGGCACAAATGTTCATGTTTCAATTAAATCAGGAGACCCTTTTGTGTGTTTTACTATTATTTTGAAAATTAATTCAGTTGAGTAAAAATTCGGGGAACTAAAAACTGAAAAATGGACTAAAACAGCTAAAATAATTAAACGTTAGTGGTTTTTAACCTACATGAACTGTAACAAATAGTGGTTTTGACCTTAAAATAACACAAATAACACTGCGGTCATTTCATTGTTTGTTTAGAGTGATCTTACATGAATTGTTTGTTTAGAATGATCTTATATGCAATTGTATATATGCGAACAATATTTGATTATTTTAATGATCACACATCTTATAAATCTAATTAAATCTAATTATTCCAGAAATCTGCAGTTTTGTGTGTGATTTTATTCATTTAAACCCAAAATCAGTAATAGATGTTGATACAAAAGTTGTTGTTGGAATGAAACAAGAAGGCCTTATGTGTGTTTTTAAAACACTGATTAGACAAATATGTTGGAAATTGTTAACTTGGTAAAGGAATTTGCAGATTTAAAATTTGAAAAATGGGCAAATTTGCAAAAATAAAATGCGAAATTTGGTGGTTTTTAACTTAAAAAAAAAATACATAAAAAATTATTTCTTTTACTGAATTATCAGAAAGGTTTCGGGTACCTATTTAATACCGCAAAACTGAAACCCTGGGGAAATTCCCAAGACTGAAAATGTCTATTTACTTAATCATTCCAGAAATCAGAGGGAAAACTTTCGATTTTGAGTGATTTACCCAAAAAAATCATAGATATGCACGGCTGTGACACTTAAGAAATGGGTTTTCTGGAAAGATATAAAATTCTCTTTTCAAATATACACAAAAAATCTTGGCCTCAAAACTTGCCATGAACACCAGTGGGCTCTCGGACCATGATAATCTGCTTTATGGATTTTATTTTATTTAAGTAAATGAATATTTGCCAAAAAAGCATAATTCCCCCCCCCCCCCCAAAAAAAAAAAAAAAATGACCTTTTGACTTTATTAAAAGTACAAAATTAACAAAATACTTATAATAAATGTTTTTCTTTTAAATATTTTTGATTATCAGCATAATTAGTTATAAATATTGTAATATTTCATTTGATTTGTAAATTATCGCAACAAAAAGTCAGCACCTCGATATTTTCTCCTTTTTTTGATAGGTTGGCCGCCATTTTGAAAATAGTGGCCATTTTGAAAAATATGATTTGGGTCTATAGCCTATTTTGTCTTAAATACTTCAAACTAACAATGAGCAAAGTGTGTTGCTTTTATCAAGAAGTGAACACTTCCACTGAATACAACCACCATATGTGCTGGAGGATGTGACCGCGGTTAGATTTTAAGGCAGCTTTAAGGTCTGGAAGTATAAACTCGTTGAATGCAGTTTTTTCTTTATTTAAGAACTGAAACAATATGTTGAGAATATTATACAAATGAAGGTATATGTAAATACAAACAAGAAAAACATTTGCTTATATAACATACGTTCAATGAATATTGAAATTGTAGATTAGAGTAGGAAAATCCTATTTTTGGTACTTTAGCGGCCATTTTGGAAGCCATTTTGACTAATATGCAATATTAAATTCATTTTTTGCTCATGTAGACACATATTTTAATTAATTTATAATATAAAACAGCTATTTTCAATGCCAAAAACAGAATATTTTAATCAATTATGGCAGTTACATGTAATTTCCTAAATTTTGGCGGCCATCATGGCGGCCATCTTGAAAATGGTGGCCATCTTGAAAATTGGAGATGGGTCCATAGCTAAAATTGAATAAAATACTTGTATCTACAAATGTGCCAAGTTTGTTGCTTTTATCAAAAAGTGAACAATTACACTGAATACAAGCACCATATGATCCCGCTAAAAGTTACCGGTACTAAGTAAAAAAAGGGCCATAATTCCATAAAAATGACATCCAGAGTTATGCAACTTGTCCTTTTACTGTACCCTTATGATAGTTTGCGCGTGTTCCAAGTATGAAAGCAATATCTATGATAATTTAGGGGTAAAGTGGACCAAAACACAAAACTTAACCAAATTTTCTATTTTCTAAGTATAAAGGGCCCATAATTCCGTCCAAATGCCAGTCAGAGTTACATAACTTTGCCTGCACAGTCGCCTTATGATTGTTAATAAGTGTTGCAAATATGAAAGCAATAGCTTTGATACTGTAGGAATAAAGTGGACCTAAACACAAAACTTAACCAAATTTTCAATTTTCTAAGTATAAAAAGGGCACATAATTCTGTAAAAATGCCAGTCAGAGTTACATAACTTTGCCTGCACAGTCGCCTTATGATAGTAAGTGTTGCAAGTATGAAAGCAATAGCTTTGATACTTAAGGAATAAAATGCACCTAAACACAAAACTTAACCAAAATTTTCAATTTTTTAAGTATAAAAAGGGCACATAATTCTGTCAAAATGCACGCCAGAGTTATCTAACTTTTCCTGCCCAGTCCCCTAATGATAGTTAGTAAGTGTACCAAGTTTGAATGCAATAGCATTGATACTTTCTGAAAAAAAGTGGACCTAAACGCAAAACTTAACCAAAATTTTCAATTTTCTAAGTATAAAAAGGGCACATAATTTAGTCAAAATGCACGCCAGAGTTATCTAACTTTGCCTGCCCAGTCCCCTCATGATAGTAAGTAAGTGTACCAAGTTTGAATGCAATAGCATTGATACTTTCTGAGAAAAGTGGACCTAAACGCAAAACTTAACCGGACGCCGACGCCGACGCCAAGGTGATGACAATAGCTCATATTTTTTTTTCAAAAAATAGATGAGCTAATGAAGCTTCTTAAAGAGTTACTGTATAAGGTTTTTCATTCTTAATTATGATGCTTATACAACTACACATTAAAACTCATGACTCATACTATTTCTTCATTATTCTTGACAAGAAAACACAAGCCAACTAGTAAGCTAAGTAAATGAACACTTATTTCACTGTCTCATCCGTTTCCCATCGTGTTTTCTAACGTTTTACGCCACTGATGCAATCAAATCGTTTAATATTGGGACGACAATGTGACATCTTTTTCTGGGTTTACAGATTTAATGTCAGGATGGTTAGAAGACACCATATGTAGTCATTATATGACAACAAAGTGTTGTTTTGAGCCGCTTTCTGTTAAGCCGGCATTCAATTGCGCGCAGACATATCGTTTTTGACGGATTTGCAAGTTACAGGAAATCCAGGACATGGGAAATACACGCGAGTGTGACTTCACTCTACTCTACATGGTGTTTCTATAAATAATTAATACAGCCCTGTCACAAGCAATACATACAACACAGTCACTAAAAGACAAATTATAATACTGTCTCATTCTCTGTTTCTAAGAATGCATTTTGAATGAATTTCTCAATATTGCTTACATGTTTATATTATTATTATGTTTGTAACTCTATGGTATTATCAATCAAAATAATTCCCGTTTTTTTTTCTTTAATGAAATGGTCGCTAAAGTTAAACTTTAATCAAGATTGCGCTTAATACAGCAGCTTCCAAATATTCCCTTTCTGAAAAGAGTGTGTATTAAATGCAGTGGTAGTTGCATGGTCCTTTGTGGCATTTAAAATGCACATTTAATACACTTGACATTATGCAGAAAGTATTACTTTTCACAGAAAAAAGAGCTGTGTTTTTTAAACAAAATGCCACCTACTGCACTTAGAAGCCGCACAGCAGCTATATGCCAATTGAACATGACACAAAAGTGTTGTTTAAGAGAAAATTGTAAAGTTCACGATCCGTAACTTGGTTAAAAATCAATTGACCCAAGCGAAACACAAACTTGATATGTAAGTCATGTTTAAAGGTAAACTATAATATAGATACCAACAATTAGGACAGCTATACTATTTTGGTAAAAAAAAACGCAAAATTGTTATTGTAAAGAAAATTCATAATTCCAAGGCCTGTAACTTTGTCAACAAGATATGTGTTTGTCAAAAACACAATGTCCCCTACTGTGCCGCTTTGAAGCCATATATTTTACCTTTCACCATTCAAAATGTGCAGCTCATCGAGATACTTATGCACGCATATATCAAGTTGCTATCTTGAATATTGCAAAAGTATATATTAAATGAGCGATTTTGACCCATATATTTGCCCTTGAAGGAGGATCTAACCTTGACCTTTCACCACTCAAAATGTGCAGCTCCATGAGATAAACATGCATGCCAAATATGAAGTTGCTATCTTCAAACCAACAAACCAACAGACAGGGCAAAAACAATATGTCCCCCACTTATAGTGGTGGGGGACATACAAATCCATTTGACTGGACATAAAATCTAACTTCATCTGTTATAAGTGATGTAGATACTGACAAGCAGCAAATAGCATAAAACCTGAACAGACTGTGAGTTACTCTCAGGTTGTTTCGGTTTTATGCTGGTTGCAAAAGCCATTTCCACTTTGCTTCTGATGGGGAAAAGGTTGAGAAACATGTCAAGCAAATCATTATGCAACAGTTATGTCAAGGTCCATAAGTTCGTCGAAACTAAAACTTGATCCGTAAGTAATGCAGGTAGACTCACACACCCAAACTACGCAAACGTTACGCCAGACAGCTGGACAGAAAGACGTATGAAAAGACAGTACCATAGCTATAATGCAACCCTACTATGAGCATAAAGTGTATTTTGATCACATTTGTTTTCGTAAGTGTATACAGTTAAAAGCGTAACATGTGTATTTTTACTTTTGACAAATAGACTTTACCATCAAATAAGTATGCTTAATTGCCTTTCACTTTTTCTGTATTATTATACTCTATTGTAGTATATTTGTAAGTGCATGGATACACTGTTTTGTCGAAAATGCAGAAAAAATAAAGAAAAATTCACTGTTCATTAAATACTATGCAAATACCACTACTGTATGTGCCTTGAATAATTTTGTTCAAGAATAGATTGGAAATAATACTCTGAGCTGCCCATACACTGATTCTTTAACTCTATCAGTGCTGGAACCGAATTTTATAGGCCTTTGCAAACAAATTGGATCCTGATCAGACGCCACAAAACGTGGCGTCTGATCAGGATCCAAACTGTCTGCTATTCTTATAGTATTCTTTGAAAAAAATCGAAGAAAATGCTAATTTTAGAAATTAAGCAGACAACATTTTAGCAGACGACAAATTTCCCAGCATGCAAAGAGTTAACACAAACATGATATGATCATCATCTTCCAGGAGCATTATGTGAGATTTGCAATTTTCAAAATGCACTTGTAAGAAATTGCACTTTAAAAATGCGGATTACACGTAACAATCATATTATACAAGCTTCATCTTCACAGCTTTACCTCATATTTCGCCAATGCAGTATGCAGCACTAATGCATTTAACTAGTTGCACTCTAAACAAATATATCTCATGTAGAAATATTAAAGCAGATACCTTAATTTCACACTCAACACTTTTAAGATGCACATCATGCAAATAAGATAATTAAAAATTCCAAATTGCAAATGAAAATTGATTATTGGTGACGGTGATTTGTCACACATATAATCAACAAACGATTGAATGAAAAGCCTTGACAAAACGCAATGACTTGATATAATTTGCCCCTATCTAAGGTAAGTCTGTTAAAAGCCTATGTTATAGGAACACTGGGCTTAATGCATGTGTGAAATCTGTTGTCCAAGATTAGCCTGTGAAGTCAGCACAGGCTAAACAGTGGTTTGTCCCCTAAACTGGATTTTGATTTAGAAAAACTTCCTTTTAAAGAGAAAATCTATAAAAGCCTTGTACCTGATTTTCCCGTGGGGAAGCATTGTACCTGATTTTCCCGTGGGATAGCATTGTACCTGATTTTCCTGTGGGAAAGCATTGTACCTGATTTTCCCGTGGGGACTGCACAGACTAATCTGGGACGATACTCTACACACATGCATTAAGCCCTTTCTTCCCAGATTGTATTACCACATTAATCAGCATTCAAGAAGAGCTCTACAGATATATCACTTATATAATTTAACCATTTACCACTTAGATACGTATTTTCATGCATTTGTAGTCCCTTAGAAATTTATATTTAACTTAAGACCATTCTTACTAGATTCAAGTTTTTAAGGCTTCATTTCCAAACCTTACATACTGGTTAGCATCAAACAGCATAAAACCTGAATAGACTGCGAGTTACTTGCATGCTGTTCTGGTTTTATGCTGTTTGCACACAGCCATTTTCACATTGCTCCTGAGTGGAAAGGGTTAAGAAAACTTTTTTCAAATATTAAAAATAATGCTTATACTGAAAGAAAAAAAAAGATTAAAAACCAAGAAATGTGTTTGTCAGAAACACTATGTCCCCTTCTGCGCCGCTTTGATTTAGTTTGTTTGACCTTTGACCTTGAACGAAAACCTTAACCTTTTACCAGTCAAAATGTGCAGCTCAATGAGATACACATGCATGCCAAACACATGCATGCCAAATATGAAGTTGCTATCTTCAATATAGCAAAAGTTATTGCAAAATGTTAAAGTTGGCGCAAACCAACAGACAGAAAGACCAACAGACAGGGCAAAAACAATATGTCCCCCACCCCTATAAGAAACTTGCTATGTCAGTGTTTGTGTTCAAATCAAATATTTTCATTACCTAGTACCATACACATCAATGTTTGTACAATAAACTAGGGAATACATTCATGCTTGTTCAATGCTTCACTATAAGTATCGATATGTACAAACGTCTAAATATAACCTGTTGCCTGAATACGCTGCCATCCAATTTGTGACAAATAACAAATCCTGAGACAAAGATGATCTCCAGTAATGAAAACCCTACAAAATCATTAACTAGACTTCCATTTACTCTGGAAAAAGTTCTTTTAAAGTCATACTTCCAAGAAAAATACTAGGGCTTAGCGGTAAACCCGTGTAACTGAAATAAAAATAAATTGTAGATTGAACAGTTTCACACTCAACCTGCGAATGATGTACGGTCAATCCAGCTGACCTTTCTTTTTACAGTAGGAAAATTGCCACATTTACTTTCAATACTTAACAGACAGAGGAAGACCAAATTAATTTCTTATAAGTAACGATTTGAACTTGTCCATTCCACATTATTCAGTGACTTGGTCCATTACTTAAAAAAAAAGATAAGGATTTTTTAATTTATGTGCATTAAACACAGAAGTATTTGCTCCACATTTTTATCTGGATTAACAGAGGGGGTAATCACATGACAAACAAGATGGCGACGTCCACGCCGAGGCAGGTATTTTTCGTTGTTTTCTACCCTGTATTAATTACTTGTATTATTTTTTTATCCCGCCTACTTTCCAGCCATATAAGGAAGAAAGTTACTGGCTTTTATTTCATAGTAATATTCGTTCTATATCTCGACTTAACTCGGTGCGAAATTTCTTAGCGGGATGACCAAATTAGGGCTCCACTAAAACAATTTGCGGGGAGTAAAGTCGAGATATAAAGCGAATTTCAATACGAAATAAATGCTAATCGCCTTTTTACTGGTATGGCTGGCAAGTGAGCGTCATTTAAAAATAAACAGATGTAATAAAGGGTATAAAACGGCGAAAAATAAACGTCTCGGTATGGACGTCGCCATCTTGACTATCACGTGATTACCCCCTCTGATTAAATGCGAATTATATGCATATTTAATATTTGAAAATGCAATAAGAATTTTTTTTTCACACAGAACAAGTTGATTTTGGTCACCATTTTTTTCCATTATAATACACACACACGTTTTTAAAGTGCATTTGTCCGTTTGCAAAAGAAACCCGCTGTATCATGAATTAAGTATGCTTGAGTGGAATTTAAGTGAGTTTAATGAATATTTTTTATTAAATTGAAATAATTAAACATAGAAAATGCTGAAATAGAAAAAAAAACAAGTGGATAACAGAGGTCCAGATAAGGATTTGTGAAATTAGTAACGGTACTGCCACTGACAGAAAGAAAAGGAGTAACGCTGAAAATCAATTAGTACATGTACTACCATATCCAAAATAGAGGTAGTACTGTACTACCCGTGTTCTTGGATATTGAAGGGTGTATAACTGACTTTACACAACATTTGCAGCATTTATAATAAATATATTTAGCTTCTTAAACAATTACTTTAAAAGGTTTTCCATTCTGAATTATGATCATTTAAACTCATGACTTAATACTATTTCTTTTATTTTCTTGACAAAAAATACCAGCCAACTAGTAAGCTAAGTAAATGAATAATAATGTCACTGTCTCATCTCAAAAGAAAAATCGCTTTAGCAGTTAACTGTCAAATCATATTTGGTTTTCCAATCTTCCACAGTTTTTGTTTGGATCCATTTCCTGTTGTGTTTTCTTACGTTTTTAGCCACCGATGCAATCAAATCGTTTAATATCGGTGCGACAATGTCTTGTTCTGGGTTTACAGATTGAATGTCAGGATGGTTAAGACGCCTGTATGTAGCCATTATATGACAAAAAAGTGTGTGTTTTTTAACCGCTTTTGGGTTTAGCCGGCCTTCCCATGCGCGCAGACAAATTGTTTTTGACGGGTTTAGGAGTAATTGGAAATCAAACGATAGAATAGACAATAATACCAGAACTCGGTCTACAACTTTTCGGTAATTTAAATTAACGAAAAGCGCCGTTAGGTTAGAGACCGACAAATCATGCTGCGCTGATGCAAATGCGTAAAAGGAAATTTAAAGTCGTAATTGTACATTAAGTTTATAAAAATAAATGTGTAAACCTTCACGAAAAAGCTGTATTTACGGCTGTACGGCCCTTATCTGGGGCTCTGCGGATAAAATGTGAATAATAAAATGCATATTAAATGTGCATTAATAAATAGGGTGCAAATACCATTGCATTAAATGTGCAGTAAAGTCAATTTTTCAAGAAGGTTGAAATACCACAAGAGTGCAATAGAGACTTTAATATAGCCCACTTCAACTAAGTCATTAAGTCATATAACAAAACTGCATATCAATGTTGTGAAGGTGCTGGGAAAGAAATGCTGATAGGTTCATATTAGATTGCACCATCAAGAAACACAAGACATGTTCATTTTTTTTTCAAATTTTAAAGCCATTTTGCTTTCATTAAATGTAGTCTGTAATATTTTATTCATTTTTCACAACAAATCTGTCTCTTCATCAAACATCTTGCAAAACCATGTTGCATTGAATCAACGATTTATTTGATGCAAAACCATGTGGCATAGAATCAACAATTTATTTGATGCAAAACCATGTTGCATTGAATCAACGATTTATTTGATGCAAAACCATGTTGCATAGAATCAACGATTTATTTGATGCAAAACCATGTTGCATAGAATCAACGATTTATTTGATGCAAAACCATGTTGCATTGAATCAACGATTTATTTGATGCAAAACCATGTTGCATTGAATCAACGATTTATTTGATGCAAAACCATGTTGCATAGAATCAACGATTTATTTGATGCAAAACCATGTTGCATAGAATCAACGATTTATTTGATGCAAAACCATGTTGCATTGAATCAACGATTCATTTGATGCAAAACCATGTTGCATTGAATCAACGATTTATTTGATGCAAAACCATGTTGCATAGAATCAAAGATTTATTTGATGCAAAACCATGTTGCATAGAATCAAAGATTTATTTGATGCAAAACCATGTTGCATAGAATCAACGATTTATTTGATGCAAAACCATGTTTCATTGAATCAACGATTTATTTGATGCAAAACCATGTTGCATTGAATCAACGATTTATTTGATGCAAAAACGTGTTGCATTGAATCAACGATTTATTTGATGCAAAAACGTGTTGCATTGAATCAACGATTTATTTGATGCAAAACAGCAATTATCTTTTACAAAATAAATTTTTCAAACTCAAAGCGATGAGTCTAGATCATTAAAACTATTCTTAGATCTAAAATAACTCTTTTTAATTTGACGCTACAATTAAAAACTTGATCAGATTTTTCTTGGATTTGTTGGACATAATACTCATACAATGAAGTAAAAATACTTTTACTTTGCAAAGTAGTTTTTTCTTATTTATTTGGGTTATTTATGTTTCACAACATAGACTATTTTTAAACAATTAACTAAACCAAATGGCTGATTTAAACTAGCTAAAAGCATGTGGCAGAAATTTTGAACCAAAAAATCTATTAATAAAGTGTTTTTTTTTTCTCATTTTATTATTTTTGTTGCACTTGCTTTTGATTATATAAATAATAGAATATAAACATGTTTGGGTTTTCTTCTTATTTCTTGCAATATTTGTGGGCAAAATTCAGTCTTTACAATAGATAAATTTGTCTTGCCTAGATAAATGATATTTCCCGTAATAGTCAGTTAGTAGTCAGCATTTCATTTGTAATAGGCGATATAGCTTTTCTCCATTGATATGTTTGTGGTGTTCAAAAATAGCCACCAGAGACTGTTACATCGTCATGTGACAATGTTCATATCAAATTTCTCTTCTTTTTTGTCATAAATATCAAGACAGCATTGCGGCTGTTATCATGTATAGTACAGATATAGGTTGGATCCAGTATCAATTTTCCTTACCACTATGTGACTAAGATATCGTTCAGGCAGTCACACAGTTTGGAACAGCAGTTCGACTGACATGAAAAAAACACATACATGTTTAACCATTCAAAACAATATATTTTTTTCTCAAACAGACATGTAGTGTAAAAGCTTAAGTCAACATAATTATGATGATAGTCTAAGCAGGCAGGGAGAAGACACCATACGCTTCTAACTATACTGCTAGATATTTGAAAAGATATTTATATAGTGCATTGACTGCAGTATCTCTATAGAACAATAGACAAGAACAACATTGATGCTAAGCACATGTCAGAGCACAGGGCCCTCAATCCATTTTAGGGGAAGCGGGTCGCTACCCATAGCAGGGGGAATTTTTGCGGCGTTTCCCTTTTGGGGGGATTTTTAACTTACTCTCTAATTATTACATTTGTACATGTTTGCACTATATTCATTGCTTATTTCATAATTTAGTATGTTTGTCAAGATTAAATTAAAATAAAATTTAGATATAGTAATCATGAGACATCTATCTATAAAAAAAAATATAAAAAAAATATTTTTTTTTGGGGGGGGGGGGGGGGGGAATTTTTCCCCCAAAAGGGGCAAAAAGTATACTTTTCAGGGGGGGGGGGGAATGCGGTCGAATTTCGGCCGTGGAGTTGACAGATTGAGGGCCCTGGAGCAGCAAACAACTGCTCCTACACAGATCAATCTCTTCAACCGCTATCTTAGAATGCAAACATTTTTGCAAATCATCATGCTCAAGCAATCAAGTACTGAATTTTATCATGATTAAAGTGAACTTATTGCCAATAAAATCAAGGTATTAGTCAATTTCTGCAGCAGCCATGCAGAGTTAGCACAACAAAGTCATAGTGACCTGAAGGCTTGATCAATGTCTGAAAAGGTCTTGAAGAGTTAGCATCAGTGTTTCAGACCTGAAGGCTGAATCAATTTTTGCAGTGGTCAGAGTTATCACAAGTGTTTCAGACCTGAAGGTTGAATCAATTTCTGCAGTGGTCAGAGTCAGCACAAGTGTTTCAGACCTGAAGGCTTGATCAATTTAGGCAGTGGTTATGGGGAGTTAGCACAAGTCTTTGAAATCTGAAGGCTGAATCAATTTCTGCAGTGGTCATGAAGAGATAGCACAGGTCTTTGAGAATTGAAGGCTGAATCAATTTCTGCAGTGGTCATGCAGAGTTAGCACAAGTGTTTCAGACCTATAGGCTGGATCAATTTCTGCAGTGGTCATGCAGAGTTAGCACAAGTGTTTGAAACCTGAAGGCTGAATTAATTTCTGCAGTCATGCGGAATTAGCGCAAGTGTTTGGCCTGACTGGATCCATTTATGCAGTGGTCATGCAGAGTTAGCACAATTGTTTTAGACCTGAAGGCTTGATCAATTTCTGCAGTGGTCATGCAGAGTTAGCATAAGTCTTTGAAATCTGAAGGCTGAACCAATTTCTGCAGTGGTAATTCAGAGTTAGCACAAGTGTTTCAGACCTGAAGGCTGAATCAATTTCTGCAGTGGTCATGCAGAGTTAGCACAAGTGTTTCAGACCTGAAGGCTGGATAAAACCTGAAGGCTGGATCAATTTCTGCAGTGGTCATGCAGAGTTAGCACAAGTGTTTCAGACCTGAAGGCTGGATCAATTTCTGCAGTGGTCATGCAGAGTTAGCACAAGTGTTTCAGACCTGAAGGCTGGATCAATTTCTGCAGTGGTCATGAAGAGTTAGCACAAGTGTTTCAGACCTGAAAGCTGAATCAATTTCTGCAGCAGTCATGCAGAGTTAGCACAAGTGTTTCAGACCTGAAAGCTGAATCAATTTCTGCAGTGGTAATTCAGAGTTAGCACAAGTGTTTCAGACCTGAAGGCTGAATCAATTTCTGCAGCAGTCATGCAGAGTTAGCATAAGTGTTTCAGACCTGAAAGCTGAATCAATTTCTGCAGTGGTCATGCAGAGTTAGCACAAGTGTTTCAGACCTGAAAGCTGAATCAATTTCTGCAGTGGTCATGCAGAGTTAGCACAAGTGTTTCAGACCTGAAGGCTGAATCAATTTCTGCAGTGGTAGGGTAGAGTTAGCACAAGTGTTTCAGATCTGAAAGCTGAATCAATTTCTGCAGTGGTAGGGTAGAGTTAGCACAAGTGTTTCAGATCTGAAAGCTGAATCAATTTCTGCAGTGGTAGGGTAGAAGTAGCACAAGTGTTTCAGACCTGAAAGCTGAATCAATTTCTGCAGTGGTAGGGTAGAGTTAGCACAAGTGTTTCAGACCTGAAAGCTGAATCAATTTCTGCAGTGGTAGGGTAGAGTTAGCACAAGTGTTTCAGACCTGAAAGCTGAATCAATTTCTGCAGTGGTAGGGTAGAGTTAGCACAAGTGTTTCAGATCTGAAAGCTGAATCAATTTCTGCAGTGGTAGGGTAAAGTTAGCACAAGTGTTTCAGACCTGAAGGCTGGATCAACTTCTGCAGTGGTAGGGTAGAGTTAGCACAAGCCTTTGAGACCTGAAGGCTTGGTAAATTTCTGCAGTGGTAGGGTAGAGTTAGCACAAGCCTAATTTAAACCTCAAAGCTGGAACAATTTCTGCAGTGGTCAGGGTAAGCAAACGCTGTTAAGACCTGAAGGCTTGATCTTTTTCTGAAGTGGTCATGCAGAGTTAGCTTAAATCTTTTAGACCTAAAGGCTTGGTCAATTTCTAAAGTGGTCTGAGTTTGTACAAGTCTTTTAGACCTGAAGGCTCAATTAATTTCTGCTGTTGTTCAGACCTGAAGACTGACTGGGCCAATCAAACTGAGTGGATGATGTAAGAAACAGCTTTATAAACAGTTATGTATGACACTCAATATTCAATCGATATAAATTTGCTTTTGTTCTTTTTTTTAACAGCTACCATTATTATGATCTACAAATAATAAGCTCATATGATAGCTTTTTTCTTTCGATCAAATCCACATCAGTTTTGAGATCAGACGCACTTTCTAACTGCAGGACCATTGACCAGGATTCTGATACAACCTCTACTAAAACAATAAAACAACAGTTGCAATTCAAATGATTTAACATTATTGTAATTTAACATTGAAGTGTGATGTCATGAGGCAAAGTTTTATTTGATTGTCTCTTCTGATAATGTTCACGGAGTTTCATTGCTTTTGTTGTACTAAAGCAATGCATCCAGCACCCAAAATAAATTGGTTCCAGAATCCTATTTGACCTTCAAATACATAGAGTTTGTAACCATTTTAGTCTTAGCACTAATTACAATTAAGGTATTGCTAAGGAAAATCATCAAAAGGCTATTTAGCATTCATAGATTGTCAGGATTCCAGACACAATATTATCTGATCAAGCATTAGCTTGTAATTACTTGTGATAAGTGCATAATAACATAATGGGTGGTGCGGTGGTCGAGTGGTAACACTCTGGTCTACCATTCCAGAGGTCCCCGGTTCAAATCCCGGCCGGGGCACTGGAAATTTCAGAAATGCTTCAAGTGTTTCCCACCCAACTAGAGATGTACTGGTATGAAACCCAGGAAATTCTCGCGTGTATCGGTGCTATACACTGAGCACGTAAAAGAACCAAGGTATCTATTCGCAAAGAGCTAGGGTATCGCCCCCGGATTCTTTGTATCTCAATACTGTCTCTTCTGCTTTCTGTCTCTTCAGCAAAACCAACGGACCCCATTGGAAATAAGTGCTTGCACTTTCATGGGTTATCCTTGACCGCAAGGTAAAAATGAATACACTGCAACTCCAATATATCACAGTCCGTTATATCGCGTTGTCCAATATATCGCGAATCGGCTATGGCTCCCAAAAATCTGACGAGCATAATCCTTAAATAAAATGTTTTTATCTGAGAATTTGATGCATTAAAATCCGTTTCAAGCAAGTATTTTTCCCTTTTTTTCACCAACTTTAATCCAACAGTCATAATCCAGTTTTGACCAGATTGTTTGCTAACATTGTACATCACATTAACACCTGTGTACTGCATAAACAAAAGACCCATTTGTCAAACATGACAGGTCATTTCGGGTGTTACAATTCTCGATTGAATTTGCTTTGAACTGCCGAAACGCACCAGTGCACACATGAAGGTGTACACAATTATAACAGTAAATGTCACAAGTCAATACTGACCTATCTCAACAATCTGTGTGCGTTAGATACAGTATACAATATAGATCAGTTAGTCACAATGCTCTACTATAAAACCCCATGCTGTGCATGCTTTTCATGAGAAATGAATGACGTCTTTTTGTACATGGGTCTAATTTGTGCATGCTTTCTTGAACAATAAAACTCGGCAATGTTTTTCGGATTAAAAATTTAATTATACGCATTTGAAAATACTCACATGGAATAATGTTTTGTGTTATACCACTTAATGACATATGGATATAACACAAACTTGAATAAGGTTGGTAAATAGCGTGTTTTGAGATTGCATAATGATGCTAATGTATACATATACATGCATACATAAACTGACAATTTATATCGCGCGCCGGATATATCACGGTCGCGACCTTTGGACCCCTTCAACCGCGATATATTGGAGTTGCAGTGTACAATACAATAATTTTTTTTTCTTTTTTGTTTAAGCTTTTATATAGAAAATCATATTTAGTTTCCCAAAGTGTATATTAACTCTTTATTTTATTCATTTATTTTTTTGTAATCTTTGTATGTAACGTACATACATGAATACTATTTATACAGATATCATAAAAGTACCAATATAAACCAAAATTATATATAGCATGTAATAGTCATGAACAAAGGTATAATGGGTAGTTATAATTGTGTATGCCTTAAATTCATTTCTGTACAAAAAAAGAGAGAAATGCAAGACAAAAATGGAAGAAAAGTATAGTAACTCCAAATACAAACAGAAGAATGAACAGTCAGATGCACAGACAGACAAATAATTGCGCTTATTACCCCCCCCCCCCCCCCCCAATTTTGTAACTGGTCTGGCACATGATTGTCCCCCAAATAAATTAATAAATGTCGAGGAAACAACTATGGATAAAACAAAGCATTTAACTATGTGAGAGTTCTTTTACATGAAATTAACAAATGTAGGGGAAACAACTGTGGAGCAAACATAGCAGTTAACTATGTAAGAGTTTCTTTACATGAAGCAGATACAAATCTACGTTAAGGCAGACATTCTTGCTTCAATAATAAATTACATGATCACACCAATAAATCAATTTATTTTAGTAAATCAATTTGGTTAATTTTTCTTTAGAATCAATCATGTATTGAAGTGATAATATCAATCATGTATTGAAGTGATACCTTTAGAATCAATCATGTATTGAAGCGACACTGATGCATGATTTAAGAAAAAAGAAAACCAATCAAAATGATGGTTTTGTATATTTTCTATATTTTTGAGAGAAACAAAACAAGGCTTCCAACTAGAATGATAGTTATCATGTATTCCAGATCACATGTTTCAGTATTTGAATAATACATCATACCAGAATAAATAAAATATTATTTTTTCAATGCCCCCAGATTGGATGTTGCAAGTGGGGTACTTGTAAAAATTGTGAAGTCTGGAATGAAAACAGTATTTTTCAAACTGGACAAATAATAGATGGATAGGGGATTTTCTGCAAAAAATTGAAATGGTTTAAACCCCTTGTATACTTGAAATGAATAAATAATTCTAGCATTGTGTTTTGAGTTTTAATGTCCTCCTTTCTCAATCATAACAATAAATCAACTGAACAATAATAACAAGATGACGTGCATGTATATGACGTTATTCGGCGGCGTCACACGACGGCGCGCCAAATTCCCAACACCCCTGTAACCCCCTGCCCCCTCCAATTATTAAATTACATTCGTCTAAAATCTTTAATAAACCATGTGCTCTATTAAATTCAAAACAAGATTTATTCATATACTATTTTTAAAACCTGATGTATCTATGTAGGCAATAATTGGATAATAACGTAAAATACTAAAACACCATTTAAATTTGTCAAAGTGTCTTCCATTTAACCAATTCCCTCATAAATACCCAGTCACAACTTGAGAACCTGTCAAACTATTATGCACAAAAACCCTGGAGTTACTGTTATTACCTTCAAAACTAAAGATTGGTGTCATCTTAATGCTAAATAGAAAATATAAATTTTAATAATTGGGTGTACAAATATTATATCTGATACAGAATAGTTTCACAGATACAACAGTTTTCTGCTCAATTCTGGGCTGACGAGTATCTGTTGAAAGCTGTACTCATTAGATGCCCAATATTACTAATAATGTGCTAAATGGGTGGTAGTCTCTCTGTTGAAAGATAAGGGATGTGTTAAAGGGACCTTTTCACAGATTTCGGCAGATATTGAAGTTTTTCATAAAATTCTGTTTATTGATAATTTTAAACATTGGATCTAAACAGCTCCAGTAAAAAAACAAGAATAAAATTTAAGAAAAAAAAAAGTAACCCTCAACTGGGCTTGATTCACTGACCCCTGGATTAAAAGTCTATTGCTTAGAGCAATCGGCCATCCGTGCTCATACAATAAGTGATGTATTTTATACTTTATATAAGCAATCCTCATAGTGTGGCAAAATATAACGACAACAAACAAACTCTCCAAATTATTAAATCCTTTAGCGTTGCAACGCTTTATTATTTTCGGGCTTTTAAATCATCAAAAGATGCATATAATAGATATTTTAAGAGCATTGTAAATGTTCAGTATTACTAGCTGTTTCCTCACAAACATCGTAACTACAAAAAACAAGAGATGTGTTTGTCAGAAACACAATGCCCCCTATTGCGCCACTTTGAAGCCATATATTTGACCTTTGACCTTGAAGGATGACCGTGACCTTGACACATGCATGCCAAATATCAAGTTGATATATCTTCAATTTTGCAAAAGTTATGGCCAATATTAAAGTTTTCCGACAGACGCACAGACTGACAGACAGACAGACAGACTGAAGAACAGTTCAACTGCTATAGTCCATCCTACCGGGTGCATAGAAATTGCAAATCTGAACAGATTTTTTTTTAGTTGTGTCAATTTACCAAAAAGCGAAAAGGTCCCTTTAATTGCCATGTTCTAATATAAAATGTCGCATATTTGCATTAAAATGAGCATGTGACAATAAGTTATTTTCAAGCACACCTTGTGATTCAACAAGGGTGTTACATCTGAATTTTTCCTTTTGTTCACTCTTACATTTTGCTTGTGGTAAATCTTCCATTTTCAAAGTATTTAATGGCCATTTTTATTGTGTTCAATCTTCCAGTTTCACATTGTTTTATCTTTCATTTTAGAGCGTAAAATCACCAATTTCATAATGTTAAGTATTCAATTTTCATACTGTTAAAGGGGCCTTTTCACAGATTTTGGCATGTTTTGAAGTTTGTCATTAAATGCTTTATATTGATAAATTTAAACATTGGAACTAAAAAGCTCCAGTAAAAAATCAAGAATAAAATTTAACAAGAGCTGTCAGAGGACAGCGCTTGACTATTTGAGTGCTTGACAGTATAATGTAAGCCATCATGGGGTAATTGTTCAAATTATTCAATAAGGTCAAGGTCAGGTATATTTTCCACAATCTATTGAACATTTGTAAAGACATAAAACAAACTAAATAAATTTTATTTCAAGTTGATAGCAATAGCTTGGGTGTGAAGTTTGGACGGTCCTTCAAAAATAAAGTAAATAAATAAAAAAAGAAAAAAATAAATCTTTTTTTGGGGGGTAGGGGGGGTTGAGAGGGGGTTATAATGTGGGGTGTGGTAATTTATTAGATGATCTTTCAAAAATCAAAAAAGGAAAAAAAAACATAAATTTTTTTTCGGGGGGGGGGGGAGGCAGGGATTCTGGGTTGGGGCGTGGGGTATTGTTTGGGTGGAATCCATTGTGGTATTTAGGTAAGTGTTGTTTTGTCAAAGATTAAAAAAAATCTGATCATAAATAAAGAAGTTATGGCAATGTATAACTAAAGTAATATGCATATTGTAAATGAAAAAAGGGCCATAATTCTTACAAAATGCTTGATACAGTTGTCTGCTCTTGTTTATAGATAGGGGTCATGTTGGTCAAGAAGTTTGCAAAATATGAAAGCAGTATGTCAGGGGACATTGAAAATATTTGAGGTGGTACGCAAACTTTACCATAGATTTATCAATAATATGCATATTCTAAGTGAAACAAGATGTGTTTGTGAACCTACATGTCCCAATATATTTGACCTTTGACCTTGAAGGATGACCTTGACCTTTCACCACTCAAAATGTGCAGCTCCATGCAATACATATTCATGCCAAATATCACTATAGTGGTGGGGGACATAAAAAGGGCCATAATTCTTACAAAATGCTTGATACAGTTGTCTGCTATTGTTTATAGGTTGGGGTCATGTTGGTAAAGAAGTATGCATAATATGAAAGCAATATACATGTAAAGGGACATAATATTTGAGGTGGTACGCAAACTTTAACATTTGCACGCAAACGCTAACGGGAACGGAAATGCTAACGCCAACGCCTGGGGTGAGTAGGATAGCTCCACTATATATATTTCATATATACTAGTCGAGCTAAAAAAGAAGAAAAAGGTAGCCCTCAGCAAGACTCAAACCACTGACCCCTGGAGTCCTGGAGTAAAAATTCTGCACATCAGACATCTCGGCCATCCTTCCTGATACAACGTTTTTTATACTACATATAAGCGATCTTCGAAGTTTCACAAAATATAAAGACAACAACAGAATTCTCCAAATTATAAAATCGTTTCGCGTTGCAACGCTTTATAATTTTCAGGTTTTTAAATCGTCAAAATGTGCATATAAAGGCTATTTTAGAGCATGGTAAATGTTCAGTATCATGGTTTCCTCACAAATATCATAACAAAAACGAAAATTTGCGAATATGAAACAATTTTTTTCAATTTTATCAATTTACCAAAACGTGAAAAGGTCCCTTTAAATAATCCATGTTCAAGGCATTTTATCTTCCACTTTCATAGTGTAAAATATTGCATTTTCTTTAGCGCTCAATCTTTCATTTTTGAATTGTTAAATCTTTAATTTCACTGGCAATAAATATTTTATTGCAAATTGGCAAAACATTTGCTTTCAAAAATTAAATTGTTCTCTGTCAATACAAACATTTTGTTTTAAAGTAAAAGTTAATTTCGTTCTATGTTATGTCTGAAATTTAATGTTTTAAATCTGGTAAGCATATCAAATTCTGCTTTATATAGGACGCAAAGTTGGTATTTTGTGTACTACAATAACTCTCAGTATTATCTGATGATTTTATTGTGTTCTGTGTTCCTCAAAACCTAGGTGTAGACACCAAAATCATAAAATTTTAGTGTATAGTTACATAGCTATGACCATCAATAGCTTTTGGTGGCTATCTGTGTGGCGATCTTGGTGGCAATCTTGGTGGCGATCTTGAAAAAAAACTTTCTTGAGGTCTGATTTCGGTAAATTTTGTTTATGTTATAAATTACCTTCTACCCCATAGAGGAGTTGTTGTTTTTTTTGTTGAAAAATAGTTCACGACAGAAAACTATATTTTTACAAGTTATGTAGTGACATGATGACTAATGAAATAAATATTCAATAATTCATCAAAAACTAACAATTGTCCTGTTATATTTTTTCGGACAATATTTTAGTGTTACTATTAAGTTTATAGTGGCTTTTATAATTGTAAAATTGGCAGTTTCAAAAATAGCCACATATTACCTTGACAAGATAAACTGCTTACCATTTATAAAATGATAACTTATCTCAATATCAAATTCAAGTTTTCATTCTGATAATACACAGAATCATGCACTCTTGCATAGATCTGAGTCACTGTCTTTGTTCCTCAATGATTATGTTTTATGTAAAGACTTCAGTAAATTATGAAACAATTATAGAAAATCGGAAATATCACAAGAAATAACCAGCAAGAATACTGCACTTAAGACAATATACCTGAACCAAATAAACACCATATTTTAAATTGCATCCTTGACCTTTGATAGGCAAGCACAAATCCTGCATCCCTGACATTTGATAGGCAAGCACAAGTCATGCATCCTTGACCTTTAACAGGCAAGCACAAGTCATGCATCCTTGACGTTTGATAGGCAAGCACAAAACCTATGCTGAATTTTTTCTCTGATATTTTTGCTAGGTAAAACTAGCCAAACAGTCTCTCATTACTTTAAACAAGAGCACCGCCTTGCGGGTGCAGACCGCTCATCTATTTTCTTTTTAAAGGTGAAGGGACTCTCATTTTCAATCACAAAGGAGGGAGGGGTGGAGTGAAGAGCGGTGCATTGTGTGGGGGTGTGGACATTTATTACATTTTCTTCTAAAAATGCGAAAAAAAGGAAAAAAAAAATCGGGGGGTGGGGGGGTGGGGGGGGGTGGGGGGGGGGGGGGGGGTGGGGGGGGGGATTCTTGGGTGCGATGGTTGGACGGTATATCAAACATAAAATAATAAAAATAAATATTTGTGTTTTTTAACCGTTTCATAAAAAAAAATTGGGGGGGGGGGGGTGAGGTGGGGGGGTATAGTGTGAAGGTGTGGTGGTAATTTGTGAGATGATCTTAAAAAAAAAAAAAAAAAAAAAAATAGGGGGGGGATTCGGGTGGGGGGAGGGGGGGTGGGGGGGGGATTCTTGGATGCGATGGTTGGACGGTATTTCAAACATAAAATTATCAAAATAAATAGTTTTGTTTTTTAACCGTTTAAAAAAAAAATTGGGGAGGGGGTGGGGTGGGGGGGGGTATAGTGTGAGGGTGTGGTGGTCATTTGTGAGATGATCTTAAAAAAAAAAAAAAAAAAAAAAAAAAAAAAATAGGGGGGGGGGGTTGGGCGGGGGCACGGGCGATGGTTTGGGTGGAGTCTATTGTGGTATGTCAGGTAAGAGTAGTTTTGTCAAAGTATCAATCAAATCTAATCATAAATAAAGAAGTTATGGCAATTTTAGAGAAATTTAATAATTTGACCTTGAGAGTCAAGGTCATTCAAAGGTCAAGGTAAAATTCAACTTGCCAGGTACAGTAACCTCATGATAGCATGAAAGCATTTGAAGTTTGAAAGCAATAGCCTTGATACTTAAGAAATAAAGTGGATCGAAACACAAAATTTAACCATATATTCAAAGTTACTAAGTCAAAAAAGGGCCATAATTCCGTAAAAATGATATCCAGAGTTATGCAACTTGTCCTTTTACTGTACCCTTATGATAGTTTGCGAGTGTTCCAAGTATGAAAGCAATATCTATGATACTTTAGGGGTAAAGTGGACCAAAACACAAAACTTAACCAAACTTTCAATTTTCTAATTATAAAGGGCCCATAATTCCGTCCAAATGCCAGTCAGAGTAACATAACTTTGCCTGCACAGTCCCCTTACGGTAGTTAGTAAGTGTTGCAAGTATGAAAGCAATAGCTTTGATACTTAAGGAATAAAATGGACCTTAACACAAAACTTAACCAAAATTTTCAATTTTCTAAGTATAAAAAGGGCACATAATTCTGTCAAAATGCACGCCAGAGTTATCTAACTTTGCCTGCCCAGTCCCCTCATGATAGTAAGTAAGTGTACCATGTTTGAATGCAATAGCATTGATACTTTCTGAAAAAAGTGGACCTAAACGCAAAACTTAACCAAAATTTTTAATTTTCTAAGTATAAAAAGGGCATATAATTCAGTCAAAATGCACGCCAGAGTTATCTAACTTTGCCTGCCCAGTCCCCTCATGATAGTAAGTAAGTGTACCAAGTTTGAATGCAATAGCATTGATACTTTCTGAGAAAAGTGGACCTAAACGCAAAACTTAACCGGACGCCGACGCCGACGCCGACGCAGACGCCGACGCAGACGCCGACGCCGACGCCGACGCCAAGGTGATGACAATAGCTCATAATTTTTTTTCAAAAAATAGATGAGCTAAAAATCATTACAGTACCTGAAATTGTTCACAAAAAGTATGTTTTATGGCCCCAAGGTACTGAAGATGGGACTGGCTGTGAATCAGTTAAGCCTGAATAACCCGTGGCACTATCAATGGACAATTCAGTGATTATTGCAGTTTGTGAGCTGTGTCATACCAACCACACTTATCAGTTCCCATGTGTACTCATCCATAATAAAATCGTGGTTACTGGTACTTAAAAGACTGATGATGAAAACCTGGTGTAATCCTTGTGGAAATTGTGCTTTTCATGCCTAAATATTTTTAGCAAATTATCATTGAGATCATAACGCACAGCTATAAATGTATTGTTGAATTCTCAAATGAGCATTATTAAATTTGTAACCCAAATCACACTTCCGAAGTTCAATGTTGACATGACATTAACAAATTATAGCTTCAAATAAACCTCACTAATGCGCACTTATATTGAAGACTTGAACACAACACTTTTCAGACTTGAATATTTCACTTAAGACAAAAGATTTTGACTTCATTCCGTGCAAGTCATCATGATACAATAATTCATCTGCTACGATTGGACACTTTCGCTAGTGGGGAAGGTATGATTTCATATTTTATGAGTGGAAGTGTTGAAACGTCTTAATGACTGACTGGCCAGCAACTTGCCACGTGTGCAGCTGTTCTCTTAAAATATCCATCTGAGCCATGTTGTTTTTTAAAATGAAAATGTTTTCATGGTGTAAGAACCCAATGATGAAATTGAAATAAAATTAGAATTATATTGCATTTCCCAATTACCACATTCTTAGAAATATTATGGGGTATCTATAAAAGCAATGAGAAATAAAGGGCTGTGACACCCTTACAAACTGATTTATAAACTATGACACTTACAAGACAGAAAGCTCCGATAATGTTTTTTCACCAAAATGTCGAGGTTAAACAAGCAATCATAATGCTTAATAGAAAATAATGTTTGTTGAAACCGTACAATAATTAAGTTGACTATTAACTTAAATATTACTGAAATGGGTTAAATAATTTTGCAATGTGTAATAACAAATAATGAACAGCAGTCACTAAGTACTTCGATCTGAAAACAAACATAAAAGAACAAAAGATGTGTTTGTCAGAAACTCAATGCCCCCTTTTGCACCGCTTTGAAATAAAATTTCAATATATCATTTGGCAGGTTTAAAAATTATCTCCCTTTTAAAGCTTATTATTTCCTTTGGATTGTAATTTTTTACTTTTGACCTTGAAGAATGACCTTTACCTCAATGACCTTTCACTTCTCAAAATGTCCAGCTCCATGAGATACACATGCATGCCAAATATCAAGTTGCTATCTTCAATATTGCAAAAGTTATGGCCAATGTTAAAGTTTTCGGACGGACGGACTGAAGGACAGATGGATGGACGGACAAACAGTTCAAATGCTATATACCACTCTACCGGGGGCATAACAATGTAACATTTCATGGATTTGCATATGTTATGACACGAAAAATAAGATATACAAGTGTCTCAATTGTTGGACTCCCTGAAATCTGTTTGGACTCCTAAATTTCAAAAGAAAGGAGTCCAAAGGACTTCTAACTCAGATAAGTTATTGTGTCGAACACTGCAGGGGTACTGCTGTGGGGAAAAGCCTGCAAAGGGGTACTGCTGTGCTAAAGCTGCCGAGGGAAAAGCTTATATATATCTATGATATATCTATACAACCACGAAGAATCATGTTGATATCTTTTTTTTTTAGTTTCTGAGATATTAAAGGCCTTACACAATTTTGTGACAGACGGACGCACGGACTGACGGGCTGACAGACAGCGCCAATTATATATCTCTCCACCTTTCCGAGTTAAAGCCCTTACACAATTCTGTGACAGAGGGACCGATGGACTGAAGCACTGACACCCGACGGACACACGTATAACACCAATTCTATATCCCTCCACCTTTCGCAGGGCATAAAAATCTCCAACTTCCAACATGAGACATGGACACGGACAAGACACAATTCCTTATCCATACGTTGAAAACAAATTTTGATAACACAGATGTTGTCAAAAAAACAACAGCAACTTACCGAAGGACCAGGGATCTTCAGTTTCAGCTTTTGCTTCATTTGAAGCGCCTTCGATGGGCTTGTGACATCATCGGGTATTTCCAATCGTGTTTCCATGGTAACGATAATATGTTTCCTTTGTGTATTGCCAAACAATCAACTGTAACCATTAATTCCACACTGATTACTGTACAAACTGTAGTTCTACACTGATTACTGTACAAACAGTAGTTGACTTCTCAAATGTAACCATACATTGTTTATTCTCAAACGATCAACTGTCAAACCATGAATTCCACACTGACCACTGTATAAACTGTAGTTGTTGAATGAAGAACTATTTAAAAATTGATGTTATATACTCTGTTGCCAAAACGCCACAAACACGTTGCAAAGAAATTTAAAAAAATCCTAAATCAAAATAAAATTTATCATACAGCACAAAAATGATAAACAAATGTTCAATACTTAAATCCTGTAGTGACTAATATACCTAAAAGATATTGAAATAGTGCACTCAACTTGATTGCTATCTGATACAAATATCTCACCCAGCCTCCTTTGCTTTTTTCAACCAGTTTCAGATAACCTACAAAAAATTAAAGTTTAATTGTACTTTTCAAGCTGCATTATATAACCCACCACGAAATGCTTACTTTGTTGTTTTCGTATTAAAACACTAAAAAAGTTAATGAGCTGCTCTAATTGACCTGTAATATGTCAGCAAATTAAAAATCATCAATGCCGCTCTGTTGCTAATAAACACCAACAAGGGCTGTTTGTAAAACATGCATGCCCCCCATATGGGCTGTCAGTTGTAGTGGCAGCCATTGTGTGAATACGTTTTTTGGCACTGTGACCTTGACCTTTGACCTAGTGACCTGAAAATCAAAAGGGGTCATCTGCGAGTCATGATCAATGTACTTATAAAGATTCATGATCCTAGGCGTAAGCGTTCTTGAGTTATCATCCGGAAACCATTTTACTATTTCGGGTCACCGTGACCTTGACCTTTGACCTAGTGACCTCAAAATCAATAGGGGTCATCTGCGAGTCATGATCAATGTACCTATGAAGTTTCATGATCCTAGGCATAAGCGTTCTTGAGTTATCATCCGGAAACCATTTTACTATTTCGGGTCACCGTGACCTTGACCTTTGACCTAGTGACCTGAAAATCAAAAGGGGTCATTTGCCAGCCATTATCAATCTACCTACGATGTTTCATGATCCTAGGCATAAGCGTTCTTAAGTTATCATCCGAAAACCATTTTACTATTTCGGGTCACTGTGACCTTGACCTTTGACCTAGTGACCTGAAAATCAATAGGGGTCATCTGCAAATCATGATCAATCTACCTATCAAGTTTCATGATCCTAGGCCTAAGCGTTCTTGAGTTATCATCCGGAAACTATTTTACTATTTCGGGTTACAGTGATCTTGACCTTTGACCTAGTGACCTCAAAATCAACAGGGGTCATCTGCGAGTCATGATCAATGTACCTATGAAGTTTCATGATCCTAGGCCCAAGCGTGTTTGAGTTATCATCCGGAAACCACCTGGTGGACGGACCGACCGACCGACAGACCGACCGACATGTGCAAAGCAATATACCCCCTCTTCTTCGAAGGGAGGCATAATAAATTATACTTAAAACAAAACACTAAAAACCCAGTATTGCCAAGTCAGTTAAAAAAAATCCAGTATAATTCAAGTTTTCATTACAGACCTGAGGGTTAATGTTTTCTGCATTGGCAACGTCCTCAAAAAATAATAATGAGCACAAAAAAGAACACAACCATCACATGTTGGCACAATTAATCACCACACATGAAGTTTTAATTTGCATTATTAAATGGAAAACAAGAGAGCTGATTGTCAAATAATTTTTATCTCCAATCAAACCTTATCAGATGAGTTACATGTAGTTTCACAACAATCTGCAAACAATGTTCAGTCATGCATCCAACTTCAATGAGGTCTTGTCTATCACACTTTGGCAATTTTATGATTTCATAACAAGTTCTTTCAAAAATGTTCTTCAAGCTAATTAAATTATTTGGTATCTGTTACAACTTTGACTATTTATTTTATCAAATTCACATTGAATATTTTCTTCTTTATTTGCCTCCTTGTTAAAAACAAAAAATATATATGAAAATTTTCACAAATAATCAAAGAACATATATTCCCTTATTAATTTACTTCAAATTATTATTACATTTAGCAGTCTTTATATACTTTAGAATATCTACAGCACAGTATTATATTCTGTATAACGTTCAATCGTACTTGTTATTTCAATATCCATACAAACAAAACAAATCTTAGTAGAAAATTCTTCTTATTTAAATTTTCTGCAGACTGACAGTGAATAAAGACAAGTGAACACATGTAATAGATCCAACAATTACTGAACACACTAAACAAATATTTTCATTTTATATTGAAGGCTCAACAAAACATCCAATTTCTGTATTTATTCACTTCAAGTCGACAGCCTTGGTAAGTTAATATTGTATGTCAAAAGTCTTAAAGAGACTTGACCACAGATTTTAATATCTTTGACAAACATCATCAAATTAATTTATTTTCAAAGCTGTATTATTTGAAATAGTTTTAAGTAATTTTAATAAAAACAAGGAAAACTTTCAAATAAAGTCTTTCACACCCTGCCATTGCCAAGCCAGGACCTTGGGAAGAAATATCTAACATGCTATAACTGCCTCATATTGGCTTTTGAATTAAAGGGACCCTTTCACGATTTAATAAATTGATAAAATTGAAAAAAATTGTTCCATATTTGCAAATTTGTTTTTGTTATGTATTTTGCAAGGAAACAGTAAAACTGAACATTTACCATGCTCTTAATATCCATGATATGCATCTTTTGACAATTTAAAAACCTGAAAATTCTAAACCGTTACAAATGGGAAACGATTGAATACTTTCGTGAGTTCTGTTGTTATTTTTATATTTTGTGACATTACAAGAATTACTTATAAAATGTATAAAATACAGCTTTCACTATATGAGCATGGATGGTCGAGTGATTTAAGTGTACAGCTTTCACTATATGAGCATGGATGGTCGAGTGGTTTAATACTCTTTTACTCCAAGGGTCAGTGGTTCATGGCCAGGTGGGGATAACTTTTCTTTCTTTGTTTAATTTCATTTTTGTTTTAAACTGGAACTCTTTAGTTCCAATGGTTACATTAATCAGTTTAAACATTGAATGACAAAACTTAAACACATGCTAAAATCAGTTAAAAGGTCCCTTTAAGATGTTTAAAAAATGCCTACATCACTAGAACACAATGACGAGCATTAAACATTTTTAGATAGTAATATACCTGTGTATCTCTGAGGAGCATTTGTGTGCCACACTTAATTGATAAGGTAAAAAACCCTTATTAATGTAAATTGATAACAAGAGCACCGCCTTGCGGGTGCAGACCGCTCATCTATTTTCTTTTTAAAGGTGAAGGGACTCTCATTTTCAATCACAAAGGAGGGAGGGGTGGAGTGAAGAGCGGTGCATTGTGTGGGGGTGTGGACATTTATTACATTTTCTTCCAAAAATGCGAAAAAAAGGAAAACAAAAATCAGGGGGGGGGGGTGGGGTGGGGGGGTGGGGGTGGGGTGGGGGGGGGGGGGATTCTTGGGTGCGATGGTTGGACGGTATTTCAAACATAAAATAATAAAAATAAATATTTGTGTTTTTTAACCGTTTCATAAAAAAAAATTGGGGGGGGGGGGTGAGGTGGGGGGGTATAGTGTGAGGGTGTGGTGGTAATTTGTGAGATGATCTTAAAAAAAAAAAAAATGGGGGGGGGGGGATTCGGGTGGGGGGAGGGGGGGGGGTGGTGGGGGGGATTCTTGGGTGCGATGGTTGGACGGTATTTCAAACATAAAATAATCAAAATAAATAGTTTTGTTTTTTAACCGTTTAACAAAAAAAATTGGGGAGGGGGGTGGGGTGGGGGGGGGTATAGTGTGAGGGTGTGGTGGTCATTTGTGAGATGATCTTAAAAAATAAAAAAATATATAAAAAAAAATAAAATAGGGGGGGGGGTTTGGGGGGCGGGCACGGGCGATGGTTTGGGTGGAGTCTATTGTGGTATGTCAGGTAAGAGTAGTTTTGTCAAAGTATCAATCAAATCTAATCATAAATAAAGAAGTTATGGCAATTTTAGAGAAATTTAATAATTTGACCTTGAGAGTCAAGGTCATTCAAAGGTCAAGGTAAAATTCAACTTGCCAGGTACAGAAACCTCATGATAGCATGAAAGTATTTGAAGTTTGAAAGCAATAGCCTTGATACTTAAGAAGTAAAGTGGATCGAAACACAAAATTTAACCATATATTCAAAGTTACTAAGTCAAAAAAGGGCCATAATTCCGTAAAAATGACATCCAGAGTTATGCAACTTGTCCTTTTACTGTACCCTTATGATAGTTTGCGAGTGTTCCAAGTATGAAAGCAATATCTATGATACTTTAGGGGTAAAGTGGACCAAAACACAAAACTTAACCAAACTTTCAATTTTCTAAGTATAAAGGGCCCATAATTCCCTCCAAATGCCAGTCAGAGTTACATAACTTTGCCTGCACAGTCCCCTTACGGTAGTTAGTAAGTGTTGCAAGTATGAAAGCAATAGCTTTGATACTTAAGGAATAAAATGGACCTTAACACAAAACTTAACCAAAATTTTCAATTTTCTAAGTATAAAAAGGGCACATAATTCTGTCAAAATGCACGCCAGAGTTATCTAACTTTGCCTGCCCAGTCCCCTCATGATAGTTAGTAAGTGTACCAAGTTTGAATGCAATAGCATTGATACTTTCTGAAAAAAGTGGACCTAAACGCAAAACTTAACCAAAATTTTCAATTTTCTAAGTATAAAAAGGGCACATAATTCAGTCAAAATGCACGCCAGAGTTATCTAACTTTGCCTGCCCAGTCCCCTAATGATAGTTAGTAAGTGTACCAAGTTTGAATGCAATAGCATTGATACTTTCTGAGAAAAGTGGACCTAAACGCAAAACTTAACCGGACGCCGACGCCGACGCAGACGCCGACGCCAAGGTGATGACAATAGCTCATAATTTTTTTTCAAAAAATAGATGAGCTAAAAATGATGGTATCACATTAATCTAGCGAATGACTACAGCTACCTAAATACCACTATATATATGCACCATGCTCTGTGAAAATGGGGTTTAATGCATGTGCGTAATGTGTCGTCCCATATAAGCCTATGCAGTCCGCAGAGGCTAATCAGGGACAACACTTTTCACCCAAATTGGATTTTTTTCTAAGAAGACACTTTTTTTAAACAGAAAATATCATAAAAGCGGAAAGTGTCAGCGCTGATTAGCCTGTGCAGACTGCACAGGCTAATCTGGGAGGTCAATTTACGCACATGCATTAAACCCCTTTTTAACAGAGCACGGCCATATATGAGTACTATTAAAACTGGACAAGGCATTTCTATAGTGGCAAAACAGCGCGGAAGGTGCTTGGTGGGTCAGGGTTAAGGTGCGCGTCCCTTACAATATGTCAATTTTGTATACGTTCTAAATCAAAATCTTCGCTACTTGGCGAAACAGCGCGGAAGGGGCTTGGTGGGTCAGGGTTATGGTGCGCGCCCCTTACAATATGTCAATTTTGTACATGTTCTAAATCAAAATCTTCGCTACTTTGGAGCTATACAAACACAACATTTTCTTTCTTTTTTTGTTATTCCTCAATTGGAAAGCGCTTGTGAAATTTTCAAGCATCCCTGCGCCATGAGCAAAAAAGCAAGCACCGCGGCGAAATTGATTTTGAAGTCCAGTCATAGAGGGACCAACCTGGAGAAAAGCCTCCTTCACTTATGATTGAACTTGCACTAAAGCTGCTAGAAATATTAGTTATTGTTAGGGATGCAAGAATATTTTACCCAAAATCATTAACCGGTAAACCTTTTGGAGTAACCGGTTATTAACTGGTTAACCGAAACACCTTAAGAAGTTCAAATGTTCATGTATATTTTTAGTAAACAAGATATGTGTTTCTCGGAAACACTGTCCCCTTCTGTGCCGCTTTGAAGCTATATATTTGACCTTTGACCTTGAAGGATGACCTTGACATTTCACCACTCAAAATAAGCAGCTCCTTGAGATACACATGGATGCCAAATATGAAGTTGCTATCTTCAATATTGCAAAAGTTATGGCAAAATGTTAAAGTTAAAGCAAACAAACACAAACACATAAACCAACCAACCAACAGACAGGGCAACACAATATGTCCCCCACTATAGTGGTGGAGGACATAACAAGAGCTGTCAGAGGACAGCGCGCTCGACTATTCGAGTGCTTGACAGTATAACGTTAGCCATCATGGGGAAATTGTTCATATTCAATAATTTATTAGACGACCTTTCAAAAATAAAAAAATAAAAAAAAAAGTTTTTTTGTGGGGGGGGGGTGGGGTGAGAGGGGGGTATAATGTGGGGTGTGGTAATTTATTAAGATGATGTTTAAAAAAAATAAAAAAAATTGGGGGGGGGGATGGGGGGAGGGATTCTGGGTAGGGGCGTGGGGTATTGTTTGGGTGGATTCCATTGTGGTATTCAGGTAAGTGTTGTTTAGTCAAAGTAATAATAAAATGTGATCATAAATAAAGAAGTTATGAAAATTTAAGCAAAATGCTCAATTATCTAAGTGTAAAAGGGGCCATAATTATGTCAAAATGCTTTATACAGTGGTCTGCTCTTGTTTATAGGTTGGGGTAATGTTGGTAAACAAGTTTGCAACCTATAAAAGCAATATTTCAAAGGATATAGGAAATATTTGGGGTAGTACGCAAACTTTAACATAGATTTATCAATAATATGCATATTCTAAGTATAAAAGGGGCCATAAATATGACAAAATGCTTGATAGAGTTGTCTGCTCTTGTTTATAGGTTGGGGTGATGTTGGTAAACAAGTATGCAAAATATAAAAGCAATATGTCAAGGGACAATGAAAATAAATGGGTAGTACGAAAACTTTAATATTTGCTGCATATTCTAAGTGGAAAAGGGGCCATAATTATGAAAAAATGCTTGATAGAGTTGTCTGCTCTTGTTTATAGGTTGGGGTCATGTTGGTAAACAAGTATGCAAAATATGAAAGCAATATGTCAAGGGACAATGAAAATAATTGGGGTAGTACGAAAACTTTAACATTTGCTGCATATTCTAAGTGGAAAAGGGACCATAATTATGACAAAATGCTTGATAGAGTTGTCTGCTCTTCTTTATAGGTTGGGATCATGTTGGTAAACAAGTATGCAAAATATAAAAGCAATATGTCAAGGGACAAAAAAAATAATTGGGGTAGTACGAAAACTTTAACATTTGCACGCTAACGCAGACGCTAAGGCAGACGGTCACGCCGACGCCGGGGTGAGTAAAGGAAAGCTCCACTATATATATTTCATATAAAATAGTCGGGCTAAAAATGTCATACTGCTAATACATGTAGAAATGAAAGTAATTTGAGATTGCTTGCATTGATAACATGTCAGTTTCTAAAAAAGGCCTTTTCAGAGATTTCGGCATGTATTGAAGTTTGTCAGTAAATGCTTTATATTGATAAAATGTAAACATTGGATATGAAAAGCTCCGGTAAAACCAAGGATAAAATTAAAGAAAGAAAAAAAATGTACCCTCAACAGGGCTCGAACCACTGACCCTGGAGTAAAAGTCTATCACTTACACCACACGGCCATCCATGCTCATACGATGAGTGATGAATTTTTTGATGATAAAAGAATCACAAACCTTTCTATGAATGATGACATGCAATAACAAAGCACTTAACACTACCTTGCCATATCCCACAAGATAATCAAAGCGCTGATGGCACTGTAGGTGTTCGCTGTTGTATACGTTTAGACGTAACTCAGTTTTAAAAATTATGTTATAGCTATTTATATTGCAAGTTTTAAATGAACACAACCCATTCAATTTTATAAAGAGTGTGTCTTAAAGCACAGGTCCAGATGTTGTTGTTTTTTAAATCATTAACAAAAAATATAATTTAAGCTTCATTTTGGGAAAACAGGGCTTAATGCATATGCATTAATTGTCATCCCAGTACCAGAGACTCTTTAGACAAAAACAATATACAATCAGAAATGTCGTCCTTGATTAGCTTGTGCGCATTGCACAGGCTAATCTTATTTGACAATGCATTAAGCAGACGCTTCTAGCATAAATTTGTTGTCTGCTTATTTTACTGCAACAGGCAGTGGTTGTCTTTCCATAGCGTAGTTAAGCAGTTAAGCGCATACTGATTTGCAAAATTTTCTTTGTAAAATTAGTGTGAGCTAACGCTCACACTAAAAACACGACTTTATGCAATACAGTATAACTTTGGCTTCATTCTTATGATTACTATCATATTCCCGATGAATTTAAATGAACAGGTGGATTCGATTGAAACCAAGATATCAAACTGATTACTTTATATAAGTGTTATAAAAATTATTATTATTTGGTTTATTATAATTCCTTTGATACAGCATACACGCCATAAATTTTCAGACCAATTCCGGGACATTGAGCTCAATTTTCAAGGACTTTTGGCTATTTTCTGGGACAGGTTACATATAGAGATATATATAGATATATATGCATTTTTGGTTCGCATTTTTTTCACATTGTAAATTGCTAAGTTCGAAAGCCTATCCGAAATACACTAGATCTATTAATGTCAAATTAAACATTACTTCTTCCGTTCCTAGATACACGCCACGTGTTTTTCGTGTTAGAACAGAGCACCAAATTGCTTTTGTGTACATGTCACATCATCTGCAGGAAACGCTTGGACGAATCTGCTGGATGTTTTGACATGGTGAACTCAATTCAAATTCACTTATTATTTTTATTGTTATTATTACTGGGGGTTCAGAACAAGACAGAAATAAACATAGTGAGGAAAATGATTGTACATGCTTAATTTTTTACTCAACTTCTTTGTATGTTAAACGTGCGAACATAACCTGCTTTTAAATTTTTACTCAACGATGTTGGACTTCAGATGTGTGAACGACTCCTTGGCCCTTACGCAGCGGCAAATTATAATGTAGTATGTTAAAGCCAATTAACAACCACATTAAACAATGCCGCCTTTTCTGTTTGACACCAAATGTGAGACAATCGATATGATAACAGGACGCCTGTTAATTGATCTATTCTGACACGTAGTGTAGTCACCTATACTGGTAGACGTTGCCATGGAGACGCTGCGGCTTAGTGGGAACATAGATTCGAGGTGAAGTTAAGCCTAAGATAAGGTACATGTTTATACAGGACACGTTCTTTTTTTTTTTTTTTTTTGGAAACCTTGGGATTTTTGGAGACAGTAACAGGGAAATTTTTTTTTTTTTCCCCATTGAGAAAGTGCCTTTTTCTGGTACTTAATACAGAATGAAAAAAAATCGCTGACTATCTATACTGGGTTATTACTTAAGACTATGTGGATACAGAAAAAGGCCTATTCTAAAAAAAAATTGAACTCACTTTGATTTTCTTTTTAATGTATAAGTGTCAATAATATCTGCATAATTATAACCTTTTTAACTGAAAGAATGTATTTCTCACTAAAACACAAAAGACTTAAAAAAGTAAATTGAACTGAATAATATACCATCATTCGCAGGATCATTTAATGTGCAAGTACTGATTTATTTAACGTTTTTTATTTTAAGTGAGATAAACAAGTCTATATTTTATAACAAAAGCAAACATTATCATTTTCCCTTTCATATGCAGGTTACAGTATGCTATACCTTCTTAAAACAAAATCATTATTTATTTGAAGACAATTCTCTGTATGGGCACTTGCAATGACTTTATTTTTTAATATATCTGTGTGCATGTGGTAGGAAAAACATTTTCTGTACTACAAATTCCCCGTTTTGCCCCAAGATTGCAGACTTCATGAGACTTTGACAGTTGGGGAGCAACCCTCATCAACTGGAGAGAGGTCGGTAAAAAGATGGCCGTAAAACAGTGACCGTTGATTCGCATCAAATTCTTTCTCACATACCACATGACCAACCTTGTTTATTGTTTAAATCCGCTTGGAATGCTCTTTAAGAAAAGGAATGGTTATGATGGTCTCTATGTGCAAAGAAGTGTGACATTATTTTTTGTTAAAGTTATTGCTTTTACATTGAATTTGTTAGGGAAATCTTTAAGTATATTGTGACCTGAAGTGGTAAACTATCATTTAAATACCGGTACCTCAGCGTTCACCAGAATGTTTTTCAGAGTCCTAGGGTCAAGCATGAAAACATGTACATTTTGACATTAAAACAGAATGCTACTGAAGATTTGGAACAATATTGAAAGGAAAACAGTAAATAAATAAATAACTTTAATCATACCACTGCATTGATATCATCCTATTATTAGGGTGTCTGATATTATATATTATATCTTGTCAACACGTTTTAGATCAGTCAATGTTTGGAGGTAGGTCACATTTCTCAGATTCAACATCATTTTTGTTAATATATTTAAAGCACAAACAGCAATAAAAATAGCAAAAAATCTTTCTTTACAAAAAAAAAGAGCAACTGCATGTAATGTCATGATTTTCTCATCAAATGTCATACAACATATTCATTCCTACTCCAAAAATGCAGCGTGGTAGAGGTTCTATATAAACAACAAGGCTATTGTCAAGCAATATGGTCCCCTACCGGCTCCACCATTGTCAGAAATTCCACCATTTTCAGATTTTTTTTTTTTTGGTTGCCATAGCAACCACAATTTTTGACGTAGGAACAAAATGAAATGCTGTGCATAATGTCCATATTGCCATCTATCCATGTTGCAAGTTTCATGAAAAAATATTAAGAACTTTTAAAGTCATCGCAGGATCCAGAAAAGTGTGACGGACTGACTGACTGACAGACAGACAGACGGAGTGCAAACCAGTAGGGGACAATTAATGGGGACTTAGAGGTATATAACCCTTTCTCACTCAGAAGCAAAGTTAAAATGGCTATGTGCAAACAGAATAAAACCAGAACAGCGTGCGAGTAACTCACAGTCTGTTTAGGTTTAATGCTGTTTGCTGCTCATCAGTATCTAAGGTTTGAAGATGAAGTCTTAAAAACTTGAATCTAGTTAGAAAGGTCTTATATTAAATAAAACTTTCTAAAGGACTACAAATGCATGAAAATACATATCTAAGTGGTAAAAGTACATGTATAAACAGGCAAGCCTTAACGTTTTTTTATTTGAAGCCTCACCTGAGATATTACACAACAATAGGGAAGTATAACCTGTAATTCTCTATGTATTGTATTGCTTAACCCTTTACCACTTAGATACGTATTTTGATGCATTTGTAGAAAGTTACATTTATTTAAATACCTTTCTTACTAGATTAAAGTTTTAAAGGCTTCATTTCCAACCCTTAAATTTAGATGAGCAGCAAACAGCATAAAACCTGAACAGACTGCGAGTTTTTCGCAGGCTGTTCTGGTTTTATGCTGGTTGCAAAAGCCATTTTCACTTTGCTTCTTACGGGGGAAAGGGTTTAAATCAGTGACTCCATTTTATGTTCCCATGCCCCCCCCCCCCCCCCCCCGACTTCAAGGGATGGACTAAAAGGATTTTATTATTCCTAGGTATTTAATATGTTGTCACTTTTTTGTTTAATTACAGTAAACAAACAATACACTGGTTTGCAAATTATATTGCATTTTAATACCTATTGAAAGAGATTGAACAAGAGATGGGTTCGTCAGAAACACAATGCCCCATATTGCGCCGCTTTGAAATTATTATTTTTTTGACCTTTGACCTTGAAGGATGACCTTGACCCTGAACTTTCACCACTCAAAATGTGCAGCTTCATGAAAACGCTGCTTTGAATTTTTTTTTTGACCTTTGACCTTGAAGGATGACCTTGAACTTCCACCACTCAAAATGTGCAGCTTCATGATATGCTTATCAATATTGAAAAAGTTACGGCCAATGTTAAAGTTTTTTTCGGACGGACGGACAGATTGACTGACGTACTGACTGACGGACAGTTCAACTGCTATATGCCACTCTACCGGGAGCATAAAAAGCCAGAGAGTTGAGAGATTGTCTGGAAAATGTGGAAGGAGTTTGCTCCACAACACTATAAAATTATACGTGGACAGACCAACAGACAAAGCTACCACCAGAGAGACTCAAACCGTCTCTTAAACTGAGCTTGCATGGGTATAGAGATTGCTGAGCTTGCATGGGTATAGAGATTGCTGAGCTTGCATGGGTATAGAAATTGCTGAGCTTGCATGGGTATAGAGATTGCTGAGCTTGGATGGGCATAGAGATTGCTGAGCTTGTATGGGTATAGAGATTGCTGAGCTTGCATGGGTATAGAGACTGCTGAGCTTGCATGGGTATAGAGATTGCTGAGCTTGCATGGGTATAGAGACTGCTGAGCTTGCATGGGTATAGAGATTGCTGAGCTTGCATGGGTATAGAGATTGCTGAGCTTGCATGGGTATAGAGATTGCTGAGCTTGCATGGGTATAGAGACTGCTGAGCTTGCATGGGTATAGAGACTGCTGAGCTTGCATGGGTATAGAGACTGCTGAGCTTGCATGGGTATAGAGATTGCTGAGCTTGCATGGGTATAGAGATTGCTGAGCTTGCATGGGTATAGAGACTGCTGAGCTTGCATGGGTATAGAGATTGCTGAGCTTGCATGGGTATAGAGATTGCTGAGCTTGCATGGGTATAGAGATTGCTGAGCTTGCATGGGTATAGAGACTGCTGAGCTTGCATGGGTATAGAGATTGCTGAGCTTGCATGGGTATAGAGATTGCTGAGCTTGCATGGGTATAGAGATTGCTGAGCTTGCATGGGTATAGAGATTGCTGAGCTTGCATGGGTATAGAGACTGCTGAGCTTGCATGGGTATAGAGACTGCTGAGCTTGCATGGGTATAGAGACTGCTGAGCTTGCATGGGTATAGAGACTGCTGAGCTTGCATGGGTATCGAGATTGCTGAGCTTGCATGGGTAAAGAGACTGCTGAGCTTGCATGGGTATAGAGATTGCTGAGCTTGCATGGGTATAGAGACTGCTGAGCTTGCATGGGTATAGAGACTGCTGAGCTTGCATGGGTATAGAGACTGCTGAGCTTGCATGGGTAAAGAGATTGCTGAGCTTGCATGGGTATAGAGATTGCTGAGCTTGCATGGGTATAGAGATTGCTGAGCTTGCATGGGTATAGAGATTGCTGAGCTTGCATGGGTATAGAGATTGCTGAGCTTGTATAGGTATAGAGATTGCAATAACTCAGACGCCTTTTCTGACCCGTTTCAAGTCCCTTAAAAACAAAATTAAATTGAAGACCTTTATATATAGAAGTTTATAGGGCTTAATTTCCAACCCTAAGATATGAACAGCAAACAGCAAATACAATTGAACTCGCAGGCTGTTCGAGTTTTACGCCAGTGTTTTTATTTAATCATGGGGCCGGGGCCCTTATGATTGGGAAAACTTGCGGTGTTTTGCCTAAAATAGGTAAATTAGTGTTATTTTTGTATTTCTATTAAATGCTTCATAATTGAGAATAAAAGTGTTTTCAATATTATATTTACTAAGGTTCAACTTAAAAAGCTAGATGCGAGATGAACGAAATGTTGAGATGCAAAAAAAAACACTTTAAACAGAGAATTTTTCCATACAAATGGGAAAAAAATGCTATACTTTTTTTCCGTTCGGAATTGGGCTGAATGCTGGGCCCAGAATTTGAACAAAATTAACCACTGTATGCTGGTTGGAAACAGCCATTTTCACTCTGCTTCAGAGTGGGAAAGGGTTTTTCTCATCAAATGTCATACAACAAATTCATTCCTGCTAAAAATATGCAGCATGGTAGAGGTAATATATAAACAAGAGCACTGCATAACGGGTGCCAACTCTTGGCTTCGGGTGCATTTTTTAATAAATGAAAGCTTGTCAGAATGTTTTGTTTTTTTGTGTTTTTTTAAGAGGTCACAGTGACCTTGACCTTTGACCTAATGACCCAAATATGAGTTTGGAGTGAAGAACTCATCAAGGTGCAGCTACATATCAAGTTTCAAAGTTGTTAGGTGGAAGCACTTCGATTTTAGAGCCAATGTTCAAAATCTTGACAAAATGTTAAGGTTTTAGCACGACGCGGAGGGCGGACGACACGACGAGCTGGCTATGACAATACCTCGGGTTTTCTCCAAAAACAGCCGAGCTAAAAATTAATGGGGACTTGGAGGTATATAAACAGGCAATATAAAGAAGAGAAACTCGAGTTGCTCCAGCAGTATTGCATTCCTATTATACACACGTCTGTGTGGGAACAGTGGTCTAATGGTAGGACGCTGGCTTAAGAGATCAAGAGGTCCCTGGTTCGAATCCCTCCCTGACCACTGGAATTTTCCTGAGCAAGAAATTTATCCCACATTTGCTCCTCTCCACTCAGGTGTATAAATGGGTACCTGTTAGGGAAATAAGCCAATGTGCCGTGGCTGCATACTGCGCCAAAATATTAACGGACGACTTATGACCCAGTGATCGGGGGAAAAATGTGAAGCTCCTCTGAACCCACATACTATATAAATGTGTTAAAAAAAATTTTAAAAAAATAAAATAAAAAAAATAATAATCTTACAACATTTCTTACCTCGTCATGATCTTCGCTCTCGTAGACAGTGTCGAGCTCATGTGGATGGTACTGGCCTAACAACTCATCAAGGCAATACATGTACTCTGCTGCTGGCTCGGACTGACCCGACACCTCTGCAAAAATTTACCTAAAGGTTCTCAATAATGTACAGTTTAACCATTTCCCACTTAGAAGCAAAGTAAAAATGGCTATGTGCAAACAGCATAAAACCAGAACAGCCTGCGAGTAACTAGCAGTCTGTTCAGGTTTTATGCTGTTTGCTGCTCATCAGTATCTAAGATTTGGAAATGAAGCCTTTAAAACTTGAACTTCTTAAGAAAGGTATTTAATTAAATTAAACTTGTAAGGACCACAAATGAGTGAAAATACGCATCTAGGTGGTAAAGGGTTAAACAAAATCGTTCATGCACAACTTCATATCATGAGAAATACAGGTAACTTTAAATGGTTTACACTTCATTTGACATAATTATGTTGGTGGACAGAATATACAGACAGTAGGACAAAGTAATAGTTTCTAAAGTGAGTTCTTTATTACTGACCACCATGCATTAAAAAACTAAATTAGCAAAACAACAGCTGCCCCAAGATACCTAGTGCACTCAACTATTATTCCCAAGATACCAAGTGCACTCAACTATTATTCCCAAGATACCTAGTGCACTCAACTATTATTCCACTTTGATAGTAGTGTATTTTCTGATAAAATAACCACAAGGACCCATTTTGGAAAAGTACCGGTACTAGCCCAGTTGGGCAAAATATGAGCAAAAAGCCCTGAAATTTAGAAAATTCACATTGTGAAATCTTCATATTGGGAAATTGGTGTATTTTTGTGTGTGCAAACAATACTTTAAAATTGAGAAAATTAAGATTTGTCATTATATGTAAATATGACGTTAAGTAAGGTTCAACCCATACTGTAGCAGCTACAAAGGGAGATTAACTAAATAATGCATTTTATTTTATTTTTTTATATATATTTTTTTAAGAAACCATCAATTGATAATTTTTGGATGGCTACAAGGAAATTTGTAATTTTTACCTGATTGCGAAAGTAAATTTGTACATTTAAAGAACAAAAAAAATCGCTGGATTAAACTTATAAAATTAGCATGTTTATTTTGTTCCTGATTGTTGTTAAGAAAGATAGCCAAATTGTATGAGATATAGTTTGTTCAAATGTGTTTGACTGAACTGTTATGTGACCTGTTTCTCTGAGCTGAGGAAAAAAGATTATATAATTTATATTTATATTGTAATTTTTATCATTATTATTATTAATCATTTGGGGTGCAACAATATAAACTAGAAATGGCGCGGCAGAGGCCGACGCGTATCCCCACGCCGAATGTTTGACCTAGGTGTGCCCCAGGGTTGGTAATGGGGCCATTTATAGCTGAGATTGACCGTATTGTCATAAGAGAAGTTCATCATCAATTAGAAGTGAATTGGTGTAGAAATGAAGAAGTTATAGTAAAAGGCAATTTTGGGTGGGTGTGACATATGTGGGCAGGGCGCCACAGGGTTGGTAATTGTGCCATGCATAGTTGAGATTGACCGTATTGTCATAAGAGAAGTTCAGTATCAATTTGAAGTGAATCGGTGTAGAAAAGAAGAAATTATAGTAAAAGGCAATTTTGGGTGGGTGTGGTCTATGTGGGCGGGGCCCCAGGGTTGGTAATGGGGCCATGCATAGTTGAGATTGACCGTATTGTCATAAGAGAGGTTCAGTATCAATTTGAAGTGAATCGGTGTAGAAATGAAGAAATTATAGTAAAAGGCAATTTTGGGTGGGTGTGGTCTATGTGGGCGGGGCGCCCCAGGGTTGGTAATGGGGCCATGCATAGTTGAGATTGACTGTATTGTCATAAGAGAAGTTCAATATCAATTTGAAGTGAATCAGTGTAGAAATGAAGAAATTATAGTAAAGGCAATTTTGGGTGGGTGTGGTCTATGTGGGCGGGGCCCCAGGGTTGGTTATGGGGCCATGCATAGTTGAGATTGACCCTAATGTCATAAGAGAAGTTCAGTATCAATTTGAAGTGAATCCGTGTAGAAATGAAAAAATTATAGTAAATGGAATTTTTTGGTGGGTGTGGCCTATGTGGGCGGGCGCCCCAGGGTTGGGATTGGGGCCATGCATAGTTGAGATTGACCCTAATGTCATAACAAAAGTTCAGTATCAATTTGAAGTGAATCCGTGTAGAAATGAAAAAATTATAGTAAATGGAAATTTTTGGTGGGTGTGGCCTATGTGGGCGGGGCGCCCCAGGGTTGGGAATGGGGCCATGCATGGTTGAGATTGACCGTATTGTCATAAGAGAGGTCCAGTATCAATTTGAAGTGAATCGGTGTAGAAATAAAGAAGTAAATGTAAAATAACCTAAAAAAATGAGTGATAATTTCTGACGCGGCCCCACCCCAACCGCTATAACTTTTGACCCAGGGGTCAGATCAAAATTCCAAATAGTGCAGGGTCGCACATATGCTCATAGCTACCATGTGTGTAAGTTTCAAGGTTCTAGTGCTTTTAGTGTAGGAGGAGATAGTGGCCAGGACGGACGGACAGACGGACGGACGGACGGACGGCGGAGATAACCACAATATCCCCACCTTTTTTTCAAAAAGCGTGGGGATAAATACATGGCATTTTTAATGACAACATGTCTACAAACATTATACACGTAATAAGATATCACTTGTTCTTGTTTGTCTCATCCTTAATGTAACATATTCCAATACGTTTTGCGAGACACATTTACCATATTACAATATGGCATTTTCAGTAGTGTTGCACCCCGTACTGCAGCGAATTTATTTGCCCAACTGCAAAAGTACCGGTACCAGCCCGGTTGGGAAAATTGTGTGCGAAAAACCCTGAAATTGAGAAAATTTGCGTCATGAAGTCTTCATATTGGGAAATTGGTGTATTGGATTTTTTTATCCCAAACACTTTAAAAACGATAATAAAATGTTGTCAAATAATCAATATTATATTTACTTAGGTTCAAGCCATAGAGCTGCATAGGGAAACTATAAACTAATGTTGCATTTCATTTATAATTTATTATTTTTCTAAGATACCTTCAATTAGGAATTTTTTGACAGCAATTGGGAAATTTGTAGTTTTTTCCTTATTGGGAAAGTGACGTTTTCCAGTTCTGTATAAAAAGGATAAAAATGGCTGCTAATGTTTTACCCTTTTGATCGTAATAATCACTGCCACAGTCAGGATCGTCGCCCCCGATGCTGAGGCTGGACAGATTGGTCGAGTCTTTTCCCTGCGGCAGAAGGAACTTTGTTTCATCAACCACATCTTCAATAAAATGCTCAGGTTTCTGAGCCAATCTGTGACCAGTATTAAACGCCCCTCTGAACTGACCAACCGATTTCCCTCCCTGGTCCGAGGACATCTCTGCCACCTTCTGAGATTCTTTCTGGCATGACTTGCTGTTGTTAGCATTTTTCCTTGTTTTTGTTTTGTGATCATCACTAGGGCTCGACTTTTTTGTCAACTTTGGCGGCTCTTGATCATTGCTCATTGGGGACTTCTCCGGCTTGTGGCCGAAGAAACTGAAGTGAAATATGTTGAATGGTGAGTGTTTCTTTGGATGTTCTGGTTCGTTGTTATTCTGATCCTCCAAAGGATGTTTGCTCGCGTGTTTTCCACGAGTTTCAGATTCTGGAGTAAAAGAACTAGGCACAGATGGATTACTCGAGTGTCTAGTCCGGTCAAAAGGGTTGTCAAAGTGAGAGGGATGAAACTCTAACACGAAGGCTTTATCCAGGGATCTTGACACTGGCTGGTGTTGCACAAGCTTATCAGTCGACCTGACAGGAATGGTGTAAATCTCGGCAGAGCCTTGGAAATGGGGGCTTATCTGCGAATACAGTGGAGAGGATTTCGGAGTCCTCGGTTCGGTCAGAAGAAAGTGCAACTCTTCCCCAAAATACCCAAAGTTTTCTTCGTCAGACATTGCTGAAAAAGATGTTCTGCATCAAATTATCTTGTCTGACACGCCTTCTTGTAATGTTAAATTATTATAAAAGTTGATGATCGATGTAAAAATTATACTTCAAGCAAGCTGCTTTATGGCATAATTGAACATTTCACCTCTAAGTGTAGCCTTGACCTTTGAAGTTGGGAGATACATCTAAGAGTTAACATGCTAAGTGGTGAACATTTCTGGTATGATAATTTACTGGTAATATTGCATGATGAATGATATAGTTGCAGTCAGTACAAGCTTCATAATGCTAACGGGATGATTGACCTTTACATATGACCTTTACTTTTGAAATAGTCAGATGTTCAGCCACAAACATCACCGTATGGTTAAAACTTGTGGTGAGTCATTTTAAAACATACTTAATGACAGATTAGCAGTCTGGGTAAGCTGTAGTATGGTTGTCTTTTACCTTACCTCAAAAAATGGCATTTACCTTAAAAGGGACTTTTTCAAGAATATGTTAATTATACGCAATAGCGTTAGGGCCATCATGGTTACACATTCAAATCCAGAGGGTGAGAATGCGAGGACGCGAATGTGCGAAAAATACGATGATGAAAGTGCGACAATACCAAGGTGACAATGCGATAGTACGATTGCAAAAATGCGAGAACGCGATAGTAAGACGACGATAATGCGACAGTGTGATGACTACAGTGGGATGACGATAGTGCGACAATATGATGGCGACAGTGCGATAGTACGATGGCGACAGTGCGACAATATGATGGCGACAGTGCGATAGTACGATGGCGACAATGCGATAGTCATATCGTACTGTCGCCATCGTATCATCGCATTGTTGCCATCATACTTTCACATTGTCACCATTGTATTGTCGCATTGTTATCATGGTATTGTCACATTGTGGCCATCGTACTATTGCGTTCTCGCATTATTGCCCTCTGGATTTTTATGTGTAAACACGATTGCCCTAACGGTATTCAGTAGAATTAACATATTTTATTACAGAATCAAACAAGATGTGGTGTTCAATAAATGAATATGCCCCTAGTGGAAGCTTTGTCAGTATTGATTCATGGACCCATCGGAATAAGTCTAAATACAAAGGTTAATTTCAAAGTCAAAATGACTCATGTTACAAAACAAATAATCATAAGTCAAAATATTTATCACACTCATAGATAGGTAATTAAACTGGCGTTATTCTTTCAAAAGGAGAATGATCGTAAAGCAACAAATAAACAAAAAATCGGACAAATTTTCACTCCGAATTTACGAACACTTGTGACAATAACAAAACTTGTGACAATAACATAAGCAACAATATAAGCAACGATACATACGTGCCGTTAATACCAAATAAACTCATTATATTTTCCCCAAGGGGTTGTAGTGTATTCGGATAGCTGTTGATAGAAGTTCCGATGGACACGTGAAAATCGTGCAAAATAGCAATCGAATACGCTCCCTTACAGGAAGTCCCATTACGTCATAGGTCATAACGGGCGAACTATAAAACTGCAGACGACGAAAGGTTTTAAACAATCGAAGGGAACTAAAATTCTAGCAAACCATTAAGTATGGTAACATACAGCTTATGTTAGCTAATGCACGTGTATTATTTATTGCATTTGGTCGATAAAACTTCTTCTTCCCGTAAAGTACAGGGCTTCTCTGGAGCATCGATGTACTGTGACTGTACAAGGTCGTTGTGAGGTTACAAAAAAATGGGACCAGATAGCATACATTTTCTTTTTCTCAGTAGGGACACAGTAGCTGGATGGTGTACAGGTTGGCTGGTATTTTAATCAGGCAGTTAATTATTATGTACATCAGTATCAGCCAGGAGTCAGCACGACGTGTCCGTAGGGATTGCCATCCTAGGGAGCGAGGGGGGGTGGGGGTGCGATCATTTGGCTCGTGCTGTTTGTTGTCCTGTAATCTCCATTAACAAATCTGGCACATCTGCGCTTTAATGCTTCTAGCTGGGTTATGTTTGCCGCAGTATATGGATCCGAATCAGTCCATGCATACTCCAGGATTGGACGTATAAGGGCTTTGCAACATTGTGCATTTACATTGGTTGGGCATGTGTTGATGTTTCTTCTCAAGAAGGCAAGAGAGTTGTTGGATTTCGTTGAGACCTCATCAACATGGCTGTTTCAAAGCAGTTTTTCGTGCAGTGTGACCCCTAAGTAATTCCCACCGGTGACGTTTGCGAGTAAATGACCTTGAAGCTCGTAGGTACTCTTGATAGGCTTACGTTTTCTGGTGAAGTTGATAGTCTCACAGTTGGGAGGGTTGAACTGCATTTGCCGATCTCTCTCGCTCTGTTCTTATTTTAGCAGGTCCTCTTGCAGGATGTCTGTATCTTCAATCGTTCGGATCTTACAACACAGTAGGCTGTCATCTGCAAAGAGGCGTGTAATGGAGGGTTCCCTACCTGGTATATCATTTGTGTACAGCAGAAAGAGCAGGGGGTGGGGCGGGGGCTAGCACAGAGCCCCGGGGGACTCCCGATGTTAAGGTGCAGGTGATGAAGCGTGGCCTTTAACAAGGACTTTCCGCCTTCTGTTGCTGAGAAAAAGTGTGATCCACTTCAGTAGGTAATTGCGGATCCCATAGAATTTCAGCTTTATGGCGAGTCGCTTGTGGGGTACCTTGTCGACGGCTTTGCTAAAGTCTAGCTTAACACCCCGTTATCGATTTGCGTGTGATGCAGCTAAGAACTGCGCAGCAAAAGTTATTCACTATCTTTTATCTAACAGATATAATGTGTGATCGTTCATCAACACCGACCACAATCAACGCCGTATACCTTTTTTAAAGATATTTCTTGTATCAAATGGTTCTGACAGTTTTTTAATAATAAGAAAGCACAAAATCTAAATGCTTATTAAAGTTGTACAATGAAGTGAGAAATGTGGTACTCAGACAAAAAGAGCGTATTTGATTATGTAATTGACTAAAAATTTGGTTATTATCTTCATTTTAGTAAAATTTGTTTGTAGTGTCCTTGTAAATTTCCTGTCTACTTATGTAAATAATGAACAATTCGCTTTAAAGTTAAACATTGACATTTTTCTGTCCATTTTCAGTAAAGTGAAAGGTCATGTACATGTGAAGTGTCGATTGAATTGTTTTTAAAAGGGCCTTTTCACAGATTTTGGCATGTATTGAAGTTTGTCATTAAATTCTTTATATTGATCAATGTACAAATTTGATCTTAAATGCTCCAGTAAAAAACAACAATAAAATTAAAGAAAGAAAAAACACACCCTAAACTGGGCTCGAACCACAGACCCATGGAGTAAAAGTCTATCGCTTAGACCACTCGGCCATCTGTGCTCATACAATGAGTGATGTATATTAGACTTGATATAAGTAATCCTCGTAGTGTCACAAAATATAACGACAGCAACAGAACTCTCAAAATTATTCAATCGTTTAGCGTTGCAACGCTTTACAATTTTCAGGTTTAAAATCGTCAAAAGATGCATATAATGGATATTTTAGAGCATGCTGAATGTTCGGTATTACTGTTTCATCACAAATATCATAACTACAGCGAAAATTTGCGAATCTCAAACATTTTTTTTATTTTGTCACTTTACTAAAGCGTGAAAAGACGCCCTTTGAAGTGTTTCCCGCTAATCTAGTCAATCTGTCCTTATTGAATTCTCCGCCTCGCATGTAAACACGGCACAATTACAATTGTCTGTTCAATAGTTCAAGTTCACAAAGAATTGCTCTGGTTGAATTATAAACACAATACACCTTCTCAGGCCTGTAAAGCATTTAAACATATGTAAATGCGACATCACGAGACTGTGCTATTAAATAGCCTTCAACAGTGAAAATTATACAAAAAAGTCAATTATTTGTAAATAATTTTGTTATCTTATAAAAATCAAAACAGGCATGGACATCGTTTGTTTTGTACACTTAACAATAATGATGATGTCGTCACAGATTCTTAAATTAGAATAAACACAAGCGAAATAACAAAGTACTAAAAAACATATATTCATCACTAAGTAATTGAACGTTTAAATTGTATTACATTTTTTTCGGTTTCTAGTTGACAGAAACGGTGTTGTTGTAATCTTTAAAATGCTGTAAAATACGAGAATAAATTACATGACATAAACAATATTCAAAAGCATTTTAGTGAATAAATTTAAATGAAAAGTGATCAAGCATGTTAGTGTATAAATCTAAATTACTGAGTATTAGTAATCAGATTGGAGTCCGGTGTCGTAGTCTTGAACCTTGGTGGAAACCATATGTGTCTGTATTGTCAGGTTTTCATCTTTCGCTTGCGGTTTTAAATTAAATGTAATTGCTTTTATGTTTCATTCGTACAAGTAAACACATGCATGAACGAGTCTCTTTAAGATAAGTCTGTCGCAAACAAGGTGTGTACGGTACAATGTTTAACAACCTACCATACTCGTAACTCTTTTTTTAATATCAGTAAATGTCTTTGCGTTCTTTATTGAATCATTCGTGCTAATTATCTTGAGGTAACCTTGCTGAGGTGCTAATCTGTAACCTAAAGACGTCCTCAATGTACGCTGATATCACTCTATCAATTGTTCGTGTTTGTTGACCCTGCTTTGTTTTACAATTCAGAAGAGTTACATTACTGGTCGCATACCTAAGACCTATCCTTCACGGCATTGAACAATTTTAAAGATCTTATTACAACGTTTGCACCATTTAAAGCTTTTACAATAAAAGGATTTTGAACCTGCAGCACAAACGGGTTCTCATATTACCTATCTACGATAGGCACCCGGCATTTGCCAGGGCACTTTTCATTCAGCAGTTTTAAACGGCTGGGAGTGGATCGCAACTGGTTTATAAGGAAAATGTGATGGCGCGCAGGTAAGTTTCTATTTTCAATTTAATATGTTATCATTCCAATTTAAACATACTTATTATTTGTACTACGTTTAATAGTATTCTTTTATTTTCCATCTTCTTCTTATTTTTTCCTCATGAGTATTTATAATTATTATAATGCTTCTTATTATATTATTAAACGGCCGATATAAATAACATTTTATGCACACAAAAGGTTTTATGTCATTGTTCGTCTTTTATTACTTGTGTGTAACCCAAAACGTAAATTGTTTCTATTTTTATTGCCAAATCATATCGGCATTGTGTCACACCGGTCTTACTGACAATAACGTAGTGACGTCACCATCTATGTATAGAATGATCATATCGGGCTATAGGATCACGTGAGCTCTTTCTACCAATAAAAATCGATCCTGGCCATACTTGTTTTGGAATCCTTACTACGCAGTTGCACCTGTATTATTGTCACAAATTTCTACAAATTTGCTCTTCAGCGGTAATATTAACGTTTTATTTTTTACATCATATGACACAGTCTTATGTGGTGTTTTTGAAGGATTACATTTCTTTACATGTTGATCTACATTATTTGTGTTTTAAACCACAGGCAGCAGTATCATAAAAAAAAACAAAAAAAAAACAATTGCCCCCCCCCCGGACCATACCCCCCGCCCCCCCGAGCTTACCCGAGGGGTTCCAGATTGTTAAATGTACACCTATTGTGTATGGTTTAACTTTCCAACAACGAATATTGACAAAAATAACAGTTTAAAAAATACCCCTCTTATAGGTATTATATATACACAAGGTATGAAATGCACTTTATGCCTATTGCTGAAAGATTTTGGAACACTGGACGTGACCTTTTTCATCGAAAACACACATGTTCTCATGCAGTTGTCGACAAAATCCAACTGGATTCGTTAAAAGACAGTAAAAGCAACGTGATTACACAACTAACCGATCTCCTGCTCGGCTTATAACTTTAATATTCAATTAAATTCGACTTTCTCGCTTTTTAATTTTTTTGATAACCATGTATTTTTTTATAAATATATGGACATGATTGTGTTCAAAATATTATAATTGTTGCAATAATTAAGTAATGCATAAAAAAAATATTTCAAAAAGAGTTACATGTTCCAAGCTTTAAGATCTAGCATCTTTTTTTTTGTTTTCTAGCCACAGGAATTTATAGCTGGTTCGGTGTCTGTGGTATAGTGGATGGAGTGTCTGCTAAATGGCTTAGTCACTGGGAGGTCTCTGTATTGATCCCTTAAGTGTGCGCTTTCATTAGATAACCCTAAAGACATACTGTGGCGTACCATTTGGGTTGAAAGTCAAGAAGACCTACAAGTTAAAAAGAGAAATGTACGTCGAAGTACAATAATTGTACGTCGACATTAGTATAAAATACACTTCAAGTATATATTTGTACGTCAAAGTACAATGTGTACTTCGACATACATGTTTGTACTTCTACGTTCACATTTTCTGAACAGCCAATCAAACACTAGTCTCTTGAGCCGCTTTTCCTTCAGATTTATTCATAAAAAATGTTTAAATCTCTTTTAATTGAGGACAAAATGAATAAAAATATCAGAATGGCAAAAAAACAACACATAGAAGTTTCAAGTATTTAATGCATTGAAATAGATTATATACAAATTTGAAGAAGATTCAATTGTGACCTTTTTCAAATTAAAATTATTCAGCGTATTGTGAGTATTTATTGATCATGCGGGGCGGAGTATCACGACCGTCCAGCGCATTACTGTGTAGGAAATTCTCAACGGTAATCAAACAGTTATCAAGCATTTACAGGATAAATAATGTATTATAACCTCACCGTTGGTCGTTTTTTGTGATAACCATAACTTGCATAAGTCAGTGGTTAATTCCAACACGCCAGGTCAATAAATACGCACAATATATATGAGTTAGCGGTCGATAGTCGCATAATTTGGTATAAATAATTATAATAATGTTTAATAAATACGCAAAATATCTATCAGTAAGCGGTCGATAGTCGCATAATTCGGTATAAATAATTATAATGTTCAATGTCAAATATCTCTTAAAGCAAAAGACGTAATGTGTCTTCTGATTGGATAACACTCAAGGGTCGGTGAAAATTGTACGTCGAAGTACATTTCTCGTTCTACCTAGTAGGTCTTGTAAACTTCCGACGTCATGGTACGTCATATAGACACTAAGTACTGGTCCTACCCAGGAAACAGTTTGTTTCATCAAATGTCTCAATTCAACTTGACAGCTTGCTAAAGCAGTTGCATTAAGCATACAGTACACTGATTTAAACAGGGATCATATTTTTTTTCGGTTTTGTCGGTCCTAGACCGATTGGGGTCATGAAAGACCGAATGAAAATCCCAAACAGTCGGTCCGACTTTGTTTGCTAAAATTCCCATGTCATGAAATCGATTACACAGTGTACATGCTAATACACCCTAATGACATTCTTATCTCGATAAGGTGTGATAAACCACGGAGCGTATATTGACCTCATCTTGAGTCCGTGGATAAACCATTCGCTGCAGTCTTTTAACTGGTAATGACCGGTTTATTGCACATAAGACCAAGAATAAAAAACTTGTGAACAGCGGATTAAAGTCGCATTCGAAAAGACGCGTCTGAAAGCACGCGCTGTAACTAAACAAAACATGCCGATACATTTTCCACCAGCGTAATAATCCGGTAATATAATTATTGAATGAAAGTCGCGGATCTGATCGACAGAACAGCCGACAGTTATTTTAATGGGCGGAACTTCACATAAAATAGTACACAAGAAAAATAATATAAATTGTATGAATCTTTAGTAAAACCGTGTTAGAATCAAAATAATTCGTGAACTTTATAGTTTTTTGCTGAATAACTAACGAGCGGAAAATTAGATGCGTGGTTTCAAATGCTTCGCTCTCGTGATTTAATCCCTACGCATCTAAACTATCGGCCGTTTGTTATTTGACAACAAACTATAACGTACACGAATATTTTCTTAATTATTTGGTTTATTATTGTCAGTAGCCAACCTACGCACAGACATTTGTTTGGTTCAGTGCATGTGTGTAAGCTATTATCAAGTCGACAACGATTTAAAACATCCGCATAGACTTACACAGATTAATAAAATTGACAACGATGAAAAAAAGTCTGATAAAACAGAACACGAAACAACAATGAAATGGCAAATGATAAAACCAGTTGAGAAATCTCGAATGTTCTTTTTTTTAAATGCCTAAGGAAATTTTACTTGTACATTTATTATTCCACCTTCATGAATGGCAAAATCAATGGTTTATATTCTGACGTAATTTGTCATGATTTCGGACATAAATTTTCGGATACTTTTTCCCCATTTATATCGAGACGGATTGATGTTGCGGGAAAATATGATCCCTGGATTTAACATAATCTAAATCATGGGATGTGTCAAATCAATTTTGATTGACAAATTTGACAGGATTTTTTTAATCCAATAAGTTTTAGACTGTCAAATAACACACACTACGTATTGAAAGCCATACCTGGAGCTTTCGTCTGTATTTCACTGACTTCATCAGAAGAATGATTTCTACTGTTGGGAAACGTTAACACCACTAATTGTCTTCTTATTTATTATCAATGTATAATTATGTGTAACAGCATACCAACATACTTGTTTCGCAATTAAAATATCTAATAAATACAGGTATTTTGCAGGTTTCTAATTTTCTTTCGCAAACTATTGTTGAATAGTTTAAATTTTGTCGCCACTAAAAAACAAGCCATTGTGTAGCAATTCTAAAATCACAGTCTAAACTGCATACACTTAGTAACAATCAGAACCAATAAAGATCACCACAGATAATAACTGTGTGTATAGCTTGGAAATTTTGATAGTTCAGGAATCCCTCCTTTGCTGATTTCTGTAAACCAAAACTGTCAGTTTTGCTAGATAGAATGGCTTGTATGATGCCCAGCTCTTGCCTTGGCAGAACAGCTTCTAAAAACGGAAAACCAACAAATATCTTAAAATTTTATCAATAATGCAGACAATTTATAAATATCTTGTTTTTTTTTATATTTCGAATCTGGAAGATTTTTAAGTAAGATCGTGGTAAGAAATTCCAACGGTATCGGATTTTGTTGTTTTAGGCATAAACTAATTATAGTGATATGTAACCTTTCGGGATATCGGTAAAGTGCGAGCAGACGAGGTGTAAATACGTTAAAAATTTAAGCTAAAAGACTAAAAAGTTAGATCGGAATATCTTAAAATTTTGTGTATAAATGTGTTTCTGGTGGATCACAACGACAACTTACCATGCAGAATATTGCTCATGATCACACGTTAAACTTCTTTCTGAGAGCGAATGGAAAATGCGTCACAAATTCTGACAAATAAACAGTAGGGTGTCGTTGTTGAAATACCATGAGAATACTGGAAGAAGAGATATGCCAACTATAATGTTTAAAACAAATAATTTTTTAACAAGCGTTTGTGATTTGTCAGGATAATAAAAACAATAAGATATCGAAAAGATCAAAGCAAATAAATTCGACAGAAATCTGAGATTCTGCAATATATTAAAGACGGGTTATGTTCCGCTAAATTGTGTTTGGTAAAGACTGTCACCTTATGTAGTGAACCAGTATTCGGCTCATACCCAGTGAGGGAGAGCATTCAGGGGAGATAATTGAGTAATGACTTAATTCTGGAACGGTTGCGAAGAAAACAAATAATGCGAGAATATTTAGTGCAATTCGCTGCACAATTATGATGTCATTGATATAATTTTTCCTGAGGTATGTATTTACATGTGATTTAGCATATGTCAAAGTGTTTTTGATTTGTTCAAGGTCATAAATAACATCGCGAAAATATATGTCGCGTGGCAAAATTTTTTGAGACGCATCCATATATGGTATCCTTATGTACTTTAAGGTCTAAATTTCCGTATGTATGAACGGTCAACGCCCGCTTCGCGGGCTTTTGCCCGTATTATAAGTAGTAGTAGTAGTACTAGTAATAGTAGTACTAGTAGTAGTATTAGTAATAGTAGTAGTAGTATGAGTAGTAGTAGAGTAGAAGTAGTAGTAGAAGTAGTAGTAGCAGTAGTACTAGAAGTAGAAGTAGCAGCAGCAGCAGCAGCGGTAGAAGTCTTAGTACTAGTAGTAGGAGGGCTCGAATTTAAATTGTTTTTCTACTTGCAAAAAATGCGAGCAGCTTTAATACCAACTCGCAATATCAAAAACATGCTCGCAAATGTTGATGGAAACATAAAAAACCTTGGACATTAGTTTAGTACTATTTAAACAAAATAAAAGTACTTAACATGTGAACACATTTTATTTCTGCAACCATACAAAGATATCAGTTCCTTGGACCATAACGGCCCACATCAGGTTGATTGACCATCTTCATCTACAACAAGTTTTAGTCTTATTTTAAGTTATTTTTCCCACTAATTCACTGTTTTCGTAGAAGGATTTAAAATCCATTTTTTCTAACTAAACGGTTAACTTTGCTTTATCTTTTGCATTATGTATATTTTGTGTTATTTCCGTCTGTTGGAATAAAGTGTCAAGTTATTTTTCGCTTCAATGAACATGTGTGAATAGTCGACTGTTTCACTTCCTTTACCAACCAATACCATCCGCGTAATTGTATATACCAGTCTACATACTAGGTGCGCGCTTACGCATAAGGGTACTTGGGCGTTCAGCTGTTCTATAAATTGACCTATTAAATTGATTTGATATTTTCTATATGTTAAAAGAAAATTTAAAAAATGTAAAGATTGACATTCGAAGAACACAAAATATGTTGTTTTACTTTCATTGAAGAACATTTCAAATGAAACTTTAATGAAAGGCACCTTTATTACATAAATGTTTACCTCATGTGTTGCCATAAACGTTAATGCATCTACAATATAATGAAATCATATTAATAAATAGCATTGTTAAGTTGTTTGCAACTTTAATAAAAATACTAAAATCACAAAACAAAATTACTTGCCGTGTGAACGACGTTTATGTTTACACCTTTTTGTGACCGTTTTTTATTTTGACCGTTATTACTTTCGGATGTTTTTAATCTCAGCAACAATGATTTTCTGGGAATGCCTTCTTGACCGGAAATGTTAACTTAAACTAGTTCAAAACACTAATTTAAAATTACTGGCGTAATAGAAACTTTTAAATATTTAATACGATTCGAAACAAAATAATTAGGTCAGATGTATATTTTTAGTATATATTAGTATGAATACCGGTACATATCGAACTATAGCAAATGTCGTAGTTGTGTGTATATTTGATTTGAAAGAAACATGGTGGCGAAAGTAGATTATGCGCGGACAAAAATACTAACAACAACACATGATATTTTTTCATTTATGTCAAAATCTGATATGTATAAGCTGCCAACGCCCGCCGTTTCGCGGCATGTTTTAGGCCGTTTGGCAAAAAAAAATGACGATGAATGCAAGTTTGCTCTATGCACATATTTGGACTCGATTGGTACAATGTACCCAGGTACGGACAATATTCTTAAAAGTACACCGCAGTATGGTCGGGTGCCTTTAATAGAATTTTCCGTTCCCCAGGTGTAGCAACCTTGAGAGTACCCTACGTATTTTTAAGTATTACATGAGCCGACATCGACTAATTGAACAACTGCGATTGGTCATTTTCGGCGCAGATACTACTTAAAAGTGCCCCGGCAACTCTTAAGAATGCAACAATCTACCCGGGGTAAGGAAAATATACTTAAAAGTACCCCGGAGTATATCAGAGTGCCTTTAAGCGTAATTTCCGTACCCGGGTATATTGTAGTATGCTACAGAATATCCGAGGTATTTTAAAGCAGCACATGAAACGCCAACGACCGATTTAGCAAATTTTTGGCAAAAAAGTAAAAAATATTTTGTTCCACTAACATAGCCAAAAATGATGGTAAATAGGTCGACTTAAGGTAAGGTGATTTTTTCTAAAATTTTCTTCAATGATTCTCCAACTTTGTAAGAAATGTTATGACATTCGCAGGACGCAGAATCAACGGGATTTCAGGGGTTTACACATGGGCTGGACAGAATGTAAACACGCCGTTAAGAACTTTATTTTTGCAATTATCTCAAGTTATTGAAATTATTATCAAAAAATCAATAGTGCATAAAATACAGTTTTGCTTGCAGTTTGTGCCGATATCTTAAGATATAACAAAAATCATTGAACATGTCTGAAATCCGTGACAAAATTTCACGTTGCGTGAAGCATAAACGTATAAATGAATGCAGTACACATATAATTAAAGTAATTCTGATGTATTTCAATTGCCATTAGAAACGTAAAAATCTGTCGATTAACGTTTAATTGAGAATCACACAATGTCACGTGATCCTGCTTCAGAAATCTTCCAATTTTTTTAACATTCTATTTATATATATTTGGTCAATGTTAGTTTAGTTAAGTGAAATTGATCGAGTGCATTACATGTTTTTTAAATGTAATACAGATAGTTATTTTAGTGAATATGATCGAAAACTAATGGTGCAATACCGAAAATAAGGTTATGGTTGGCACAACAACTTAAGATCGATAGTGCAGTCGGGATGGTTTAAACAAGCAACTTTTTAACGCCTTGTTGTAAACTGAGCCAGTCTGAGGATTTGGCTGTCTGCAATATCTGCCATTCGACAATTCTTGGCGGGATTAAGATTATGTAATATGGGTAAAGGTTTTATACACAGACATGCGATTATCGGCTTAAGCAATGTGCGGCCAAGGGCTACGTTGTTCGCTATTAAGTTACGCAAGGTTTCGTGGTCTCATAAGCGGATAGGATAGCTCATAACCAGACTGCGAAAATGCTCAGGCAGGTCTGTAGCTATGCTGTACGATATGGTACAAGACCAGTTTTCGCAAGTCGCGGGTCAATTAAATTAATGTGATTTATTATTTTTGTTTTCAAGTAAATAATTTATTAATTGATAATACGGGTTACGTTAAGGAATTTCTATTTTCAAATTAATGTTTGAAAGAACAAATTGATGTATATAAATGATTATAATGGTTAAATGTTATGACCATCATTTTGTTATTGTTCACGATGGTTAAAGTATGTTTTATGTAACCGTTGGTATACCAACTTCGAGTAATTTGAAATGTGGACACTTCTAATTGGTAGGAGAACAATATTTTGAATAACGATACAATCACTCAACACCGTGTAGTTTTCTGTCTGCAAACTAATCCAAAACCAGTGTCACATGACTTGCGGAAAATAATGTTGTTATTGTTTCGACAAGCAACGTTTTCCGTATTTTAGTACTCGCCCTACAAAACGGAAATGATAAATATGTATCTATATATGTATATTGACATACAGAGAACTTTGTTTAGGCAATTCTATCGATGATAAAGAATCCAAACTTATTTCTCTTGAGATGTTTTAATGCAATAATAGTCGCATTGGACAAAGCATTACGTATTTTTTCCCCAAATTCAAAACGTGCATATGCGTTAAGAACACTCAGTAGGTATTGAATTGCGGGATATTTATTGTGCAACATTTCATTTTTGGGGATGATTTAGAGATATGAGTTGGACCCGACGTGCAGTTTAGGAACATTCATGTTTTAAATTGCTTTAAATGAAAGTAAAGTGAAGTAAATGTTTCTTAAATTGATAATCGTTTGCTTGCTTCAATTTATTCCGAAAGTCACATAACTAAGTAAGCAGTGTTGTATTTCTCTTTTTCCATTTTGTAAACGGGGCCCGGGCCCTACGGATTTGGAAAAATCACGTCGTTTAAACTAAAATATACATTTATTAATTTAAAGTATTTAATTACAAACTTCAAAACATTCTTAAATCTTTGAAAAGATCCCTTTGAAAAAGATATAATTTTCGCATGATTTGTTTTTATTGTCCGATGAACGAGAAATATTCACATATATTTCCTTAAAGAACATAAATTGGGAGTTTGACAGCGTTGTGGTAGTCATGTAACACTACTTAGTGCGACGATTTCGCATTTTCATCCTATAAAAAAATCTACATGTACTTAGAAAAGAATCTCTGAATAAACAAACATTGAACGTATCGGATGCGGATTTCTAAAGAGGGCGTTAACCCGAATGACTGAATATGAGTCGGCAAGTATCCGAACGAACAAGAGCTGTGTATTGCCCGATAACCGAGGGTTATGGAAACCATTTTGATATTTACCTTAAAGGGGCATTTTCACAGATTTTGGCATGTATTGCAGGGCTTGACACTAATTTTTTTTCAACTAGCCCATTCGGGCTAGTAAATGCAGAACCTACTAGCCCTGACCAATCTTTCATGTGCCCCGACCAAAGTATTATCAAAACCTTTATATTTATCATTTAACTTGTATTTTCTTGTGCGTGGAGATGCGCAATTATGATTTAATCATTCTTATTAGCTTGCCTTACTAATGCTAATGAATTCAATATTCATCTACTTAAGACATCTATTTGTAATCTTCACGCCATTTGTGGAGAAATTTCCTTGTTTTTTTCCTTCCTTGTTTTTTTTTCCCTCATACTTTCTCTTACTTTCCTCCTTCCCTTTTCTTTTCTTATCCGAGGAACCCCCATCCCCACCCGTAAAGCCAAACTTAAACAACGATATGAACGTTAAAACCTTTTTACATAGATTGCGGCGGTGGCCGTCTGACAACAAACGGTAAGTGAATCTTAGGTGTCGCAAAATAACAAATAACGTGTTACAGTAGTCGTACCAAATCCGAGGAACCCCCATCCCCACCCGTAAAGCCAAACTTAAACAACGATATGAACGTTAAAACCTTTTTACATAGATTGCGGCGGTTGCCGTCTGACAACAAACGGTAAGTGAATCTTAGGTGTCGCAAAATAACAAATAACGTGTTACAGTAGTCGTAACAATTGTACAAGTTTAACTCTCTACTAAAAGCCTGGATCGACCATTAATATTAGTTTTGCTAATTGAATTGCTTAAAAAAGATTGTCAAATCACTTCTAATCGATCAAACAAATTTAAATTATTTAAATTTGATAAATAAATAATAATTGTATATTAATTTTGTGTTAATGTCGAGTTTTATACCTTCATCGATCCCGGACAATCCTGGGCGATCCCGGATTTTAGTTTAAAACGTATTTTTATCGAGAAAACACGTCACTTCGAGGAAACCAATTAAAACCGTGGCCCGTATTCACCAACCAATTCTTAGACTTAAGAATAAAGAATAGACTTAGAACCAAGAAAAATGTGTTCAGTGTTTGAATATATACAGGCCTCCACTGGTGATTATGTCATTTACAAAATGTTCTATATGAAGAAAAATCAAGAGATATTTACCGCAGAGTTTGAGTCAAAATTAAAGAAATTCTTGAATATTATAATATAAAGAATTTTCTTTATTCTTAGACTTAAGTCTAAGAATTGTTTGGTGAATACGGGCCCATATCTAGCGGAATTCCGTTTAAAAACAGGCACTGACGTGTTTTACCAGGAAAACCGCCGGGGATTTTCTGAATTGTCGGCCTCTTTTTGATTGCAATCAGGGGGTTCCAAATCTATTTCGAATTACGATCCGTTTGTAGTCTCATACTTCACTCTGGGATTTAATTGTCATCTGATCATACTGTATTTAGACTTCTGCATCTTTCAAAAGCTTATTTTAAACGCAGTTTATTAAGATAGAACACATAATCCCGCCCAAAATACACACGACCGGTCTGGCATGTTCCTGGGACATTGGCTAGCCCGGACCTAGGTACAGGCAGTGAATGTCGTTCGGACGTGCCTTAGTGTTAAGCCCTGTATTGGAGTTTGTCGTTAAATGCTTTATATTGATAAATGAAAACATTGGATCTAAAATCTCCTTTAAAAAAAAAAGAATAAAATTGAAGAAAAAAAGAGCCCTCAAATGGGCTCGAACCTCTGAGCGAGTAAAAGTCTATCGCTTAGATCACTCGGCCATCCGTGCTCACACAATGAGTGATGTATTTTATACTTAACATTAGCAAACCTTGTAGTATCACAAAATATTACGACAACAACAGAACTCTCCAAGTTATTTAAACATTACGCGTTGCAACGGTTGATAATTTTCAGGTTTATAAATCGTCAAAAGATGCATATAATTGATACTTTAGAGCATGGTAAATGTTCAGTATTACTGCTTCATCACAAATATCATAACTACAACGACAAGTTGAGAATCTGAAACATTGTTTAAATTTTGTCTATTTACCAAAACGTGAAAAGGCCCCTTTAAATTCTGTAAGAAAAATGTTTTAACTATGTGCAGCTAAGTATCGGTACATACTCATGTGTTTTTGTTATAGTGAAAAAATACAAATGTGTACTCTATCCTTTACAAAAAATCAGCTAATAAGAATGATCCTTACAAAGTTTCTGAAATTTAGTTATAACATATATATTTATTCAATTTCTTGATATTTTTCATACCAGATATAACAAGTGACAAATGGGCGCATCATTTAATATCATAGGAGGAGTACAATGCCAAAATGTAATACTGTTTAACAATTGCTTTTTATATGGGCCTCGTTCTAGGACAACCAGAGAATGTGCGTAAAGTGTCGTCCCAGATAAGCCCGTGAAGTCCGCTCACGCTTATCATGGACGACGATTTCCGCTTTGGCTGGATTTTCGTTTAGAATAGACATCCTTTTTAATGAAGAATTATTAACAACGGAAAGTGTCGTTCTTTATTAATCTGTGCGGACTGCACAGGCTTATCTGGTAAGATGCTTTAAACACGTGAATTAAGCCCAGTTTTCTCAGAGCGCGGCTAGTATATGTACGAACCGGGTAATAGTAGTCGCAATTTTCAAGTATCACTTGACAATTAAGTTAAGAATATGGGCGTAAATAGTACATCGTCCGGGACGCACAAGGTTGTTTCGTGAATCACGCTGACAAGCCAGTTTTGACTACGATCTTTGACTGGCAAGTCTACCAATCATAACCGTGCAAAGTGATGTACGTGCACAATCGCGATACATCGACTATCTCCGGAATCCTCCGTAAGAAAGGCAGATTTAAGCAATAAATCGTCTGCTGATCCAGAGTGGTACGTTCAAAGGAAACGTTTGACATGTTTAGCAACCTTTCAATATGTTAAGAGCTTAGGAGCGAAGTTGGTTGGAGTATGGAGACATATTTCTATATTCGACGAGAAAAAAGTATGTTCTTTAAATATATTCTGCTTAATTATACCGATTTGTTATCGGTTGAAAACGTATACATGTACTGAATGATGTACCGCATGAATTTGCTTGTTAAATGACTGTGTTGACGTGAGTATCCGACATCGCAAAGTTATCATCTATTTAAAATTAGTGTCTGCGTAATAATTATTCAAAAGAGTTCTTAATATTGATTTATGTGCGACTTTTTAAACTGATGATTGTAATTCAGCGTTTGGTATTGCGATATATGTTCTTAACGGAAATGCATATAAGAGGTGTAAGGAAACATTAGTGAAGTGAATATCTTGGATGAATAGGACACGTTAAGGCAAATTTATTTATTTATTATCGGTATAAAGTACGAACATGCCAAACTAGATTCTATACTCCAAAACGGTATGATATTTGCAAAAGTTAAAGTTATTACTCGCCGGGCTGCCCAAATCAGAACAAAAACTTAATCTATATTTATATATATGAATAATACGTAACGTAGGCTTTCTAATTATATATAATTTGTCAAAATCGGCCGAGAAATGAAACTATAATTTAAAAAAAGACGTGAGCGTGTACATCAAAATGTATAACCTCGGCGCTTCGATGTACGCTAATTATTAAAGATCGATAGTAAACGGTCACGTGACTCAGGTTCGACAATATATTTGCCGATACGGTTACGTTTCATCAGTGTCATCTAGAGTCCTTGAATAACCGAAGCATTCGTCTTCTTCGTGTGTCGTATGAATAGAAATCGTTGCAGGAAATTAAAATGATTTGTAAAACAAAATTGTGTCTTTGTGTCGTATGAACGAATCTGCACTAAAACTAAATTTAGATTCACATTGTACATGCATGCTGGTGATTTCGACTTTACAGACATTTTCCATTTCAGAATTAAATATCTGGCGTTTTTTTCATGTTTCGACACAATCATGTTCTTCTTCACTTTTTTATTATTTTAAAATATATGTTGAATACGTTTTTTTACACATTAATTTTATATATATTCATTAATATTTGACAAAATCTTGCATACATACTAAAGCCTCTAAGCGATTAACTTCGGTCAAACGTATGGATAAAGCAATGTAGCTGTGATCGTCGCCATTTTTGTACCGGATTGCCGAATTTCAAATTTCAGATTTCGAAGTCATTTTTTGCCAATTCCAAATGTGCCGAATATTTATTATCTTGGTTATTGACAATGTATCCTACTTTGCAGAATTCATATTTCTGATTCCCATGTTGCCGAATTCTTCACGAAAAAAGGTGAATCACGTCGGTTCGCGGTGATTCGCGCTGATTGCCTTACAGCGAGATACATCGCGCGATGGTCACCGTGGAATCGCCGAGACAACACTCAAATTTTCGGTGCTCGGAATCACCGCGATTTGTCACGTTGCATAAATCGCTGTGATGCGAGAATCGCTGCAAATATTACGGGTTGTGTAGTGTATGTTTATAATTTTGCCTTTATTTTCTGGAAACGCTCCATATAAATATGTGTTCAATCAGATGAGTATAATCTCACATTCTAAACTGTTAAGCTCACCTGAGCACAAGGTGTTGATAGGAATCTTAGAAATTAAATTTACTTGCCAGCAACTTCAGAAATTTTACTTGCTGAAACACGTTATTTGTTAGTTTTTCTTATACCAAACAAATCCTCAACCAATAATAATTTACAACTTAACTCCCTACACTAATAAAATATTAGTTTCTCAATACAACATTAATTGACATAACAAACTTCAATAATTACAGTACAAAATCTCAACTTTTTTCTCTGCTTTTCAATCGCAGTCTCTGTATAATGTTTTTGAGGAGGTTTTCCAGGTATAGCCTTGTCAACAAACCTTCAAAATGTAATAAATTTGTTGACATTGAGGAAAACAAGAAGCGTGACACATTTTTAAATTATTTAATTGAGTCATTTGTTATCACTCGAAAGTCTAACTCCAAAAGCTGATCGGAGCCGAATATGATCAATAGGGCAGGCAATGTGGTAAATTACCACAATCGCAAGGGAAAAGGCTCAATTTTTGATTCAATATTTCGAATCCATCTTCAAAAAATTTAAGTTTACCTTAAGAAAGAATTTACTCCGGAAAGCCGTTTGAACTGGAGAACGACAGTATTTTTAATGTGCCTGGGGATAAAAGTATCCCTCACAATTTACCATTTACATTTTAAGAACTCCAGACAATAATAAAAAGTAAGATTTTCTCCGTAATAGGCTCAAATAGAATAAATAGTTTTATGTTCCAACACCTGTAAGCCATAATTCTAAGCATCTGACTAAACTCATTCAATCTAGTATTGATTTTAGACACGGCCACGATAATTCCCCTCCTAAAACGCAATAAAGCCAAATATCAACCAAAATCATACCGCCCAATAAAGTCTTACCTAAAGTGCAGTAAAATTACTTGAAACGTAGGTCAAAAGATATTTGAACAGTTAAAGAAATCGAATAACAGCTTACACCATTTCTGATATTGCTTTAGGAAAAGGTGCTTCACTGTAGATCAGCTAGCCACCGTACAGCATAACATAAATTTCTGCTTAAAATCACAGGCAAACAGAATGGGAAATATTTTGGACACACGGGTAGCTTTTTCGATCAGTGATTGTATATGTGTGATATCTGCATATCGTTGTTAGCTAAACACTAAACATAATACATCCTTAATTATCAGTTAATACGAACAACGCCAACCATTTTATGCAACAACAATAATTGTGTGTTAAAGTTGACATGGCGTGTGATTTTGAAAAGATTTTGAAAGGATCAGCTTGATGCTTACTCCCTTCAAGTTGCTTTTTTCAAAAACGTAGCCCATTGCGGATTACGTCTGTGATCACTTATGTAAAACACGTTTTCATGGTTTCATAGCATGTACATGTACCTATCAGATTAAAATAATTGATCGTTTCTTCAACATGCGGAAACGACATTTTCATTTCGTGTTAATCATTCCTTCGAGATTGAATGCTTGGTAAGATGCATATAAGATTGTTAATTTTTTTTTCAAACGCAGCAGCTGTCAAATATCAAAGCTGCTGACACGAAAATATCATTTTAATAAAAGTATGTGTGTAATTAAAAAATGCAAACACAAACATTTACGGTATTAAATTGTGTTGCTAATGTAATGGAGTGTACGTGGGGTTTTACAGGCACTTTGTGATAAAATGACATGCTTTATTTTTCAGTTGATATTATTCTTTCAACTGAATACATGGGTTTGGTAAAATATAACAATTCACTCGTAGATGACAAATATTTTTTTACCTACATACATTTTTTATAAATGATATGTCAATATGTTTCAGTTGATTTGATTCTTTGAACAGACGATCTAAGTTTTGTAAAATATACTTATTTAATTATAGGAGAAATAAAGCAACCAAAACAATAACAAGATCAGAGGATGCTCATGGACAAGAATATGACGACGCGCCATAATAATATCTACTCTTTGGTTGTCCACAAACTAACTCTCTACTGAATGGTTCATGTAGTCTCGTGGGGATGGCTGCCAACACCAACATCTTCACCGAAAAGCAGACCAATAACTGGTTCAAAGCGTACATTGCCCTCAATTGGACAAAAGAAGGATTGACTGACTTTGTTGTGACGGAATTACTTAACGTCCAAAAAACAGTTGGAAGTAGTTGTGGACAATGCTTTATTCAAAACCTTATACCGTGCCCAACTCAGGACGTGTGTAAAAAGGGGAAACGAACTAACTGTTCTTTCCACAATTCACTACAATACAAGTCATGCCAAACATGTGATAAAGTGAAACACAATATCAAATCGTTACACAGATTTAATGGGCCTTCATGGGCAAACACTAAAGCTGAAAGATGGGCAATAGATCCGTGGGAAATTGGCAAATGCTACCTCCCACGGGATGGATATAGCAGTGTATCCTCTGTGCAGGCATCTGACTTTAATGGTGTGATAAGCATCATGTTGAACTGCACTCATTTCCAGACATGCGTCTCCACCGCATGTCTATCACCGCCTCCTCCTGATAAGCAATGCCCGCTAGAAAAGGTAAACTCCAAATGCACCATTCTAATCGAATAAATATAAGTCTAAATGTTCAAAGTGTGGTTTGTTAACAAAATTTTAATATGTATTATTCTATGTGTTATGACTCGATTTAAGTCATGCAATTAAATCCATTGTATGAATTATACAAGTATTATTTAAAAGTCTTTGTATATTTAAGCATTTTTACTATCACATGTCATCACTTCGACGCTGGCAGAACATGCGTGTGAAGGTTTACCTCAGTACTTCTTCTCTTGGTCCTTAACGTCACAGCAATCCTCTTCTCTATAGGTCCGTCAAATAGGCAGAGATGTACGCCACACTGCCAACTGCAAGGTTACAGATGCTGATCTGCAGTACTTCTTCCTGACACTGTCCACCTTACTGGCTGATCCGGTCTGCTTAGTGCATGATCCCTCAGCAACAGAAGCGCGCAGGAAACTCAGTGATGTAAATTGATTGTGTGTGTGTGTTGTTTTTCGCTATTTAAACAAGTATATAATATAAAGAATGTATGTACAGAGCAATTGTCCACAGGAATATTTTAACAAAGATATTTTAATGCAAAAAGTGACAATGGTTCCAGTTGTTTGAAAAGCATTGAAAATCTTTTTTCCTTATATGACTTTAGTAAAACCATGTTAACACCATAGAGTCAACATTTATAGTTCGATCTTCATGAACCTTGGTAAAAAATACGTCCCAACGACATCTGGATGAAGTTCCAAAATAAAATGATTCTGGTTTGTTGAAAAGCATTGCCACCAGGGGGCAGGGCATTTTGCCTGATATGGCTACATATGGCTATAGTACAACTTTTTTAACACTTTCAAAGTCACATTTATTGTCTAATCTTCATGAAACTTGGTAAGAACATTTGTTTTAATGATATCGTGAACGAGTTCGAAATAGTTCCGGTTTCTTGAAAAAAATGCCTCAATGGGGCGGGCATTTTTCCTTATATCGTTACATATTACTTTTGTTAAACCTTGTAAACACACCAAGGGTGCACATTTATTGTCTGATCTTAATGAAACTTGGTCAGAAGAGTTGTCCCAATAATATCTTGTAAATACTTTTAGTTTGTTGAAAAACATGGCCGCCATGGGGCGGGGCATTTTCTCTCATATGTTAATGGCTATAGTAAAAACTCGTTAACACTCTTAAAGTCACATTAATTGTTCAATCTTTAAAAAATTAGTCAGATCATTTGTTTTAATACTATATTGGATCAGTTCAAAAATAGTTCCTGTCTGTTGATAAACATCGTTGTCAATGCTCGGAGAATTTATCCTAATATGGCTAAAGTAAAACCTTTTTTACACTCTACAAGTTACATTTATAGTCCTCTCTGCATGAAACTTGGTCAGAACATTTTTTCTAATGATATCTTGGGGCTGCACTGAGCAAGTCAGTTCCTTTGTATCTAAGGTGAGCGACTTTGGGCCTTTCAGGTCCTCTTGTTAATGAAAATATAAACACTAGTTCTGTTGAATAAAATCACAGACTATATAATACTTTACTTAGATATATTATGAGAATCTGTTTTGATGTAAGTCTACAATGCAAATAATTTATGTAGTTGCAGAATGATCGTATTTCACTTGACGATTTGGGCAAGCTGTTAAAAGAAGCCAATCAGATCCTCACACAGGCAAAAGAGGCTGGAGAACTTTTTTCTGGAGAGGCTAAAAGGACTCTGAAAGAAGGTCTGGATGCTTTAGAGGCTAAAATTCAGGCTGGAGAACAAAGCATTGAAAACAAGACACAAGAAAGTATCAACCGCATAAAGCAAGCAACGAATGAAAAAGAGCTAGACGAATACGATCGAGGCGTAGCAGGTTTGTCTTTATAATAAATTGTGGTTATAACCTATTTTCACACTTGAAAAACAATTAACTACCAAGCTGACAAATCCGTTCAACTTATAAAGAAACTGTATGTGTTATGTTGATAACAACTGTACTTCTAAGACAAATATCATACCATTAAATCGAATATATCAGTTATACTGACATAGACATCCAACTGTTGTATCAGGCATATAATTTTTGAAGACCATTCTTCATGTTGCAGTGTCTGAAACATAAGTTATACTGACACAAACACCATGCTGCTTGTCTGAAACATCAGTTATTCTGACACAAACTCCATGCTGCAGTGTCTGAAAGATTAGTCATACCGACACAAACTAATTAACTTGTTTTTCAGAAAATTTCTTACTCTGCTAATAAAATTGTGACATTCAAAGATGCATCAGTAGTATTTTCCCATTGTTTATATTGACACCAGAAGTAGGTAAACCGTCCCGCACGAAAGACAACTCTGTTAAGACGGAATTACGAAATTTCAGAATACATGATTTGTTTTTTTGGATGTTCTAAATGCGTATAAATTCAGGCATAAGCACAATCTGTACAGATGTGCTTATTAGTGTTAACCATTTATAAAACAATATTTTTGGTAGATAATTACATTGACTTTCATTGTAGTACACAAACGTTTAAATCAGAAAGGATTTTACTTGAGAATGAACTATCCACCTTCAACTCGACAGGGGAAATAATTACTGCGACGAGATTGACTAACTCTTCTCAGCGGTTATCTCTCTTATTGATAAACGGTACCACTGCTATCACATGTTAAATTTATAGGGTGTTTTAAATTTTATTTAAAGTAAAAAAGAGTAATATTATAGATAGCCTCCCCTTCAATTTAATTGGATTCCGAATAGAAATATATAAATAAAACCATACATAATAAACTGACTTGTCCGTTCGGATTTATGAGCCGCGCGCCCGCGCGTAACACAAACTGCATCTGAGTTGTTGCATTATTTAAAGACATTTTTTCATGTTTCCCCAGTAACTCAAATCCTCTTTGTACATGAGCAATTAAACTGCAAACACAATTATTAAATTTATGGAGATGGTTGTTTGCCAACCTCATCCTCATAAACGAAATACAGACAAGTTTTGGATTCACGCCAGTCGTCCGGCCCCCATATCAGACGGTCAATTAAATCTGTCTGTCAGTCTGTCTGTCTGTCTGTCTGTCTGTCTGTCTGTCTGTCTGTCTGTCTGTCTGTCTGTCTGTCTGTCTGTCTGTCTGTCTGTCTGTCTGTCTGTCTGTCTGTCTGTCTGTCTGTCTGTCTGTCTGTCTGTATGTCTGTCTGTCTACGTACGTACGTACGTACATACGTACGTTCGTACGTCCGTACGTCCGTACGTACGTCCGTCCGTATGTACGTATGCACTTACGTACGTACCTACGTACGGGGAGCTTTAAGGATACCCTGATGTAAGTCGCCCGTCAGTTCGTGTTTTTCTTTTAAACTGCAAGGGCCCGGGTTTTTATATTTTGTGTGCATTATTGTATATTTTACCTTTTCCACGTTGGTTCAAATCATGCCTCTGTGTGCTCCAAACTTACCACGCCCCAGATTTCACAGGATGTATGCAGACTTATATGGTAGCTAAATCAAAACTCTGTGATACTGCAACTGTTATGTTTTTCATATTTTATGTGCGAAATCGTATGATGGCCGTCTGATCAGTTTGTTCAAATCATGCCTCTCGGGTCAAAATCGCCCATCCTTTGGGGTTTCTTTTTTTAAAGATGTTTATAGTAAAATCTTGTATTTGTTGTTATTATTAATCATAACTTGTCAGATCTGTGTCACGAAGAGTAAAAATAAATGACAGTAACTGTTATCAAACACACAAGTACACTCATACCCACACCCATCACAAAGTCTTTACATAACAATTATATTTATACGGGCCTAACCTTAGGTGAGTGACCAAAGGCCCCAATACCCTCTTGTTGTTTCCTTCATTTCCGTCCGTCATTCTGTGTGTCAGTCTATTTGTATGTGTTTCTTATTGTTTGTCCGTCCTTCCTACGCCCTTTTGACTGTCTGTCTTGCCGTGGGTCTATCTCTTCTTCCACCTGCCCGCCTTCCCTCCTGGCCTTCCTCCCTCCGTCTGTCGGTCAGACTGGCCGTCATTCTGTCCCATGAACATGATTGCACATGTCTCCTTGAGTTTACCCTCGGTGTCTTACGCATACAAATAATACGAGTTTATTCAGTTAAACTATTTACGTCGTCTTAACGATGTACCTTTGTTTTTGAGTATCTGAGAACAACGTGAATTCTTGTGATTACAGTTTGTCTGTCGTTCGTCGTGTGCCGTTTACATTACCTTTGAAACATCATATAGGCCACGTTTATTTCCCAGTGTTCATGAAACTTAGAAAGAACATTAGACCAAATGATAACTCGGCTTAGTTCGAACAATGTTTCAGTTCCTTGGAAATTAATTCCATCCGGGGACGTTTCAGTTTTCCTTATATTGCTATATTGAAACCTTACGTATAATCTAAAAGTCACATGTTTGTTCAATCTTCATGAAACCGGCTCAGAACATTGTTTTAATGATATCTCGGTCGAGTTTTAGAATGGTTTCGTTGTTTTTTTTTAAACATGACCAACATAAAAAAAATGAGAAAATTAATATTTTTCAATGAAGTTTAATGTAAAGTTGCTTTAAAAAAAAGTTCTTCTCTTTTGTAACTGTAAATAATTATAGTAAGATTATTTCTATTTATGCCCCCCTTCGAAGAAGAGGGGGTATATTGCTTTGCTCATGTCGGTCTGTCGGTCGGTCGGTCGGTCTGTCGGTCCGTCCACCAGGTGGTTGTCAGACGATAACTCAAGAAAGCTTGGGCCTATAGGATCATGAAACTTCATAGGTACATTGATCATGACTCGCAGATGACCCCTATTGATTTTGAGGTCACTAGGTCAAAGGTCAAGGTCACGGTGACCCGAAATAGTAAAATGGTTTCCGGATGATAACTCAAGAACGCTTGGGCCTAGGATCATAAAACTTGATAGGTAGATTGATCATAACTCGCAGATGACGCCTATTGATTTTCAGGTCACTTGTTCAAAGGTCAAGGTCACAGTGACCCAAAATAGTAAAATGGTTTCCAGATGAAACTCAAGAACGCTTAGGCCTAGGATCATGAAACTTGATAGGTAGATTGATCAGGACTCGCAGATGACCCCTATTGATTTTGAGGTCACTAGGTCAAAGGACAAGGTCACAGTGACCCGAAATATTATAATGGTTTCCGGATGATAACTCAAGAACGCTTAGGTCTAGGATCATGAAACTTGATAGGTAGATTGAACATGACTCGCAGATGACCCCTATTGATTTTCAGGTCACTAGGTCAAAGGTCAAGGCCACGATTACCCGAAATAGTAAAATGGTTTCCGGACGATAACTGAAGAATGCTTATTCCTAGGATCATGAAACTTGATAGGTAGAATGATCATGACTCGCAGATGACCCCTATTGATTTTCAGGTCACTAGGTCAAAGGTCAAGGTCACGGTGACTTGAAATAGTAAAATGGTGTCCGGATGATAACTCAAGAATGCTTATGGCTAGGATCATGAAACTTCATAGATACATTGATCATGACTGGCAGATGACCCCTTTTGATTTTCAGGTCACTAGGTCAAAGGTCAAGGTCACAGTGACAAAACACATATTCACACAATGGCTCTCACTACAACGGAGAGCCCATATGGGGGGCATGCATGTTTTACAAACAGCCTTTGTGCAAATTTAAATGTTCGGCAAACTATAATTAAAAGTGGTAAATGTTATACTATATTAACCTTTACTGACAGAAATATATGATGCAAATAATTTACTAAAATGCTTTAAATGCAGTTTTAATACATACGCTTGCTAGCTCGGTTGCTAGAGCGCTGAACCACAGACATCAGGGTCAGTTGGCTCGATTCTTGGCCCGGAAACATAACTTATTTAGGGATTGGTCATAACATTATTTATACGGCCTTTCTCCCTATGCAAATCAAATCAAACACATATAGATATGCCCGGTATTAAAGTATCCCTGGGGACAATACCAATTTAATATATTGAGTATTTTGTGAATTGTACAACTTATATGTAAAATGCCCATTAAACGTTGTTATTTACTTGATTGTCTTTACCTGTATATGTAAGTAAATAGTTGACATGGGAGTTAATCATTCCACGTGCAAAAGACCTGTTCAGAGAACAAATAGATCACATTTTATCTGTCATTTGTCGTGCATCATCCGCCTTCTGTCGTTGAGTTTTATGAAACTTATGCCATGTTAACACTCTAGATACCACATTCATTGTCAAATCGTCAACATTGTTCCCAGTACAATCTCGTCTGAGTTCGAACAGGAATCACGCGCGGTCAAAAATTGGTTCAGCATGATATTAAGAGAAAAAAAAACTGTTTAACACTATAGAATAGAATAGAAAATCTTCATCAAATTTGACCAGAGCATAGTTGTTATCGGATATAGGCTTAGTTCGAAAATGGGTCCAGTCCGTTACAAAACATGACCGCCAGTGGGCGGGACAGTTTCCCTTATATAGATATCGTAAAACCATGTTAACACTTTAACACAAATTACATGTTTTTCGTTCGTTGAAACACATTTCCATTATGTGACGTGGCAGCTGTATTAGAAGTCTTCACTTAAACCATGTTAGTACATTTAAATTGATACATTTACAAAAAAAACATTGAACATAAACAGTTCCGTAACTGTTTTATAATGCCATTTCAGCCACGACTGAATTGAATCAGGGTAGAATGCAAGCTGAGAAGCCATATTTATTACACAAACATCACACTAGCTACTCAACACAGCTCAGTTCGTTCGGATCTCTTTGGAGCGACCTAGCGCCTTTTGCCCTCTTGTAAATAGAAACGTCCAACACCGTAATCCGTTTATATCGAGTTTTATTATTGTTTCAGATTTTCTCAGCCGATTGATCGACCATTACCGTGACACTGTTATTTGCGTACCCCTGTCCACATTGAACCCCAGTCTCGATATAAAAATACAAGACATATATGCCAAGCCAAAAATACACAAGATGAAAATTGAAAAAGATGGTAAACACGTGAAACAAGAACAAATATACAAATATATAGATTGCTTTTGCGGAGGGTTTAGACGTATATATTTACAAGGTGAGCCTGGCAGCGGAAAATCGTATTTTGCTGCAAAATTAGTTCACGATTGGTGTAATGTGCATGCGCCAATCGAGAAATCTACAAAAGAACAAATGATGTTTGGTGACGTGGATACCCTTCAGAAATTCAGGTTCCTTTTTTTAATTTCGTTGCGCGATTCGAGAGAACAGACACACGCAACGCAAATGATAAAATCCCAGCTCATCTACAAAGTATATGCTGAGGACGAATGGGACAGTGCGTACAAACTGGCCTTAAAAATCATGAAAAATGTGATGTATCTCGTCGTTCAAGACGGTCTTGATGAGTGGCCAGGTAAAGAAGTTCTGCCCTCGATGGACGGTATTCCAAAAGACCATTGCATTGTGCTCACAACTTCTCGACCATGGAAACTCGCTGATGAACGTATCAGAAATTCACAAATTGACATTCTGTTTGATCTAGAGGGTATAAGCGATCCTAAAGAATTCAATGAAAAGGTACTACGATGCCTACTTGACGAATCAGCTGATATAGAAAAAAGAGTGAATCTGTTTGAAAAATTCCTCAGTAGTCGTAACCTTGAGTCGATATCATCTTCGCCTATGCTGAACACTCTTGTCCTCTGTACCTGGGTAGATGATAGAGCTGAGTGTGTCACTGGATCGTCACTGTGTGAACTGTACACAACCCTGCTTGAAAATTTGTGTAAAAAAGCTAACTCACAAATTAGTTATTTCGATCCAAACCACACATCACCAGTAAACTGCTTTTCTCGCACGATGCATGTTAAACCAAACATGGAACATATAGATGCCATAGCCAAAGCTGCGTTCTCATTTTTGTTTTCAAATGAAAAAGAATCATCACTAGTGTTCAGCGACATACACTTAATGGCTCATTTGTCTCCAACTGCAAAACAGTTCGCACTCGATTCAGGAATATTATCTCAAAGAAAAGGTAAAAAATGTACTGATCAAACATTGACGTTTGTCCATAAAACAATCCAGGAATTCCTAGCTGCTTTTCATATCCACAGGAATGCAGACGTAATTGACGAGGTCATTTCCGGATATCTCCTATGCAATGACAAATCATATCATGATATATCTCAAATGTTTATATTCCTGTGTGGCTTCAACAACTCCGCAGCGAATAAACTATCTGCAATGATGAATGAGCTTGACGTGTATAGCGATGATCAGAATTATTTCCAAGACTGCATCCTCTCTGGTTATAGGGAGGCTGTAGCCAACAAGAACACTCCAATACACCTACATCTGAGTTTCTTTGACTTCAACAATAATAATGCGGAAGATTTGATCCAGATCTGGAAACTGAACACTTCACGTGCTCGATCTTTAGATGTTGAGTTATATGGTGGGTACGACATACATGTAACAAGACGTTCACAAGACGCGTCGTCTGCAGATTGTCATGAACCTGGACAGGTTTCCTTACCTGCACGTAAGGATCATGGGCCATCTACACTAAACGATGAGGACGGAGTCAGATCGTCTACATCTTGTATCGAGCTTGACTTGTCATTGTGTCACAACCTCGAACATCTGCAGCTCTTTGACAGTTTTGGTGATTATATAACCGTGCAACCACATGCGCTTGTGGGTCTGAAAAAGTTGGAATATCTATATCTTTTTTGTAAATGTGAAGCGCTTGACTTGTCACATTTTGAACACATACGGACAATTATACTGTCCCAAGGAGTAACTTTGTTACCACTCACTATTAATAACTATAAGACTCTTCAAAAAGTCTCACTACGTACAACATATGACGGACTTGATTTATCACTGTTTGAAAATTTAAAGTCGATACAAATCAGCAATAAAGTGAAAGTGTTACCGAAACCACTGCTCATTCATAACAAAGTTACTCATATTTACTTGGAAAATTTTGATTTCAACAGTTTAAACAATGAGGCCATTTATACATGGTGTCTACTTAACGGTGCTGATCCAGTAACATTTGCAGACTTTACGCCAGTACTGCCCTCCTTAGAACACATTCACTTGAGGAGAGTCACATGTTCGCCCACCTGGCTACGCAGTCTGTTAAGCACGCTGTTGACTCTCGATCACGAGGTGATCATCAATCTGGCGTCCTGTAACATATCTTCATTCGATCAAGACGTGAATACAAGTCTGCGAGGCAGTGACATGCCATCGTGTGTGAAGGATGCAGACAGCGAGTCAGCGAATGCACATATAAGAACGGATTTAAACAATACATGTACATTCAATTGTGTGATCGACTCTCCTGGTCTATGGGAGACTCTGCACGGTCAGAATGTAAAACATCTGAGACTGGATATTTTGATGAAAGGTTATAAGATGTATTATTGTGTACCGTCACTGTCACGGTCACTAGCATCCCTCTCACAGCTGGAAACGCTTACCATGCATTTTGATTTGTATATCGACCTACAGCTTCCTCCATCTCTGAAGAATTTGACTGTCTGTTATGATGCATTGTCTCAATCAGAACATCGCCATCTGGTAAACAAACTGTGTGCATTGACTCAACCACTTGAATGTAGATTGGACTTCGGTTGTGGTAATGAAATAACAAAAAACACGGTAAATAAGATGCAACCAGAAGAATACATCCCCATCCAACAAGAACTCAAAGCTCTGAAGTTTGTTGAAGTGAAACGATTTCGAATATATGACCGGACACCTAACACCTTTAAATCGTCTGATGATGCATGGTCTGTACATGGCAGTGTTGTTGATGATGGTGATAACAATGATGATATCGGTAATGATGAGTTTTTTAAAAGTTATATAGAATGGATTGATGAAAACGTTCTCAATCGCATATCAATGCGACTTCAGATTAACTGTGTTAAAGAACAAGCCTTAATAAAGTGAAGTAGTGTATGAGTCATGAAATTGATCTTAACATGATCATCAAACATTTCCGGAAAAGTTTGAAATATTATGTAAATAATTATATACGTATAATTAAACGAACATTGGTTTGTGCAGTATGTTGGCTCGGATACCAATGCCGCTCACGGTTAACTGTGTTAAAGATCTAGATCCATGACAAAAAAATAAGAAAAAAATCCACTTAATGACACCAATATTATACTTAAATGTATGGTGTACATTTCACGCAAAGTATAATAAACTGCAAATACACTGCGTGCATACTTGACTGATGACGTGTATGAAATGTGTATTACATCTTGTGAAGAGGTAAATAGTGTGCAGTTGTAAATATGAATACTATGACTTTATGCCATTTCTTATTGTAAATGTATTTCTAATGATTATGATAATCTGATGCAAAAGTAAGTTCAGCTGAGTTGTTTAGCATGTTATTGATGATGATGATGATGATGTTGAATTGGATGATAATATGAAAAGCTAAAGGATTATGATGATACACGATGACGCGTGTGCAAATGATTTGACAAGAATACTGTTAACAACGACAACGACGGTGCTGTTGTTGTTGACGCTACTGTAGATGATAATGATTACGATGATGATGATGATGGTGATGATGATGATGATGATGATGATGATGATGATGATGATGATGGTGATGATGATGATGATAAGGATGATTATGATGATGGCGACGACGACGATGATGGTGATGATGATGATGATGATGGTCATCATCATTATCATAATCATGATCATGATTCTAATTATACTAACATTGGCAATTATGAATTGATGATGATTTGTATTATTATGTCGATGGTGGTTATGATGATGCTGATGCTGGTGCTGATGATGATGTTGCTGCCGCTGATGATGATGATGACGATAATGATGAATTGACTAGCATTTATACGAGTCCAATTGGTTTCGAAAATATTCAGATTATCATAACTAAGGGCTATCTCTTTCACAATTCGAATGTTTAATTTACTGTGTTTCATGTCGAAGATAATAATATACTTTACAATTGTATTACCATATAGTGTTTTTAATGATTTATTTCTAAAGCTAACATTAAAAAGGTAAGTTTACGTGTAGTTGTTTTGTCCAAGAAAGGCGTCAACCGATTCCATATAGATTGGTTGTTACATTCCAAAAATAGATGTTCCATAGTCTCAATATTTTTACCACAGGTGTCACATAAATTGGAGTTGAATAGCTTTCATTAAAAAAAAATAATTTCTTGGTCGCGATGATTCAAAGTATGTACCTTTATTTGAAATACCATTCGGTTTTTGTTTTTTAACATATAATAATATATCTTCCAAGTTTCTTAGGGTACACATTTTATTTGGAATTCGGATTGTTCAATCTGTTTGGCACTAAATAACGTCACTGATGTGTTTACTTCATGACGTCATTTCCTGTGCATTTGCTTTTGACGTCAATATACAATTGTTTATTCGAGTAAAAAGGAAGAAAAACGCCTGTATTTAATTTGCTACAAATAACTTTTTAAGATCCTATTAAGGCGAAACGTTTCAGGAAAGATTGAACAAATGTGTTAGTGCGATGTTGTTATTGTTTATTTGTTCCCAATATCATAGTGTTATTGGTTTTATCTTGTTGTAATTTTTTACGCATCTTAACTTCCGGTCGTGGGTTATTTGACAACAAACTATAACGTACACGAATTATTTTGTAAGTATAGTTTTTATAATGTGCGATATATTGAATGAATCTTACAGGTATTTCACTCAAGTTAAGTTTGTTATAAAATTAATAACAACCGTTTATTCGATAATCAAACAGTTGCACAACATAATATGTGCCTTTTTAAAACATTCTTTATAAAAAAGTGTTTTTATTTATGGAAATGTTTGTTTTATAACATTAAATTGTTGTATTTTAGGTGTTTTCTTCTAACACATTTTCTACTTGTCTCCTTGATGAGAGTATATGAGATGTAAACATGTTTTATTTTGCTATATCACGTAGTAGAGAATCACATATGTTACATTCAAACGTTAAACGCCACACTATTTGTCTATTATTTTCTCACAAAAAATATCCGATTTCTGAGATTTGTGGTATCTAACATACTTTTCACGAAACTGCATTTTACAGAGTTCATAAGTGAACATTAGTTAGTCAGCTAGATACCCGAAGCTCGTGATGATGATGATGATGAAATTGCCAGTTGATATCGTCCTAATTAATCTTTTGTCGAACTAGCGTTTGTCATTGAAGATATTAAGTACTTACAATTGATGAATGTTATCATTCCTACAAAAAAATGTAATCCAGCTCATATTCAAATTTATAAACCATCATTTAAAAGATTCAATTTTGACTTCGAGCATTTTATGCTGGCGCTTGAGTTTTGTATCTAACCGCCATTTGAATTTCACAAACTTTGTTTAATGATATATTTTATAGGCGATTGGTAATTCATAATACTTGAAGTCGCTGCTGCAATGCTGATATTTGTATCTGTTCTAATGTAGAGCATGAATTTTAAAGCTTAGCAGTTTACAGAATCCATGCACTATTCAATTGTTCAGTGGTGTAATGAATTAGAAATTTCTGACACCTCAATTATTAAAGGTATAATTAAATGTTGTTGAACAATTAGTAAGGTCTTATCATAATATATAAATAATTTGGATTATTAAAGCTTCCTTGATATAATTGTATTATTTATTATTAGTATTATTAGCATCTTCCAGGCTTGTTGCTTAATCAAAGTACAGCTCGGTAATTGGCAGCATTTTCTTTTGTATATTGTTATTAGATTGGTTGTCAATATTCCAGCATCCAAGTGAGACTGACTCACAACATACTGACCACAAATAATTTGTCAAAGAAATGAACAAAAAGTGACTCAGACAAATATGTTTTCTGTAAAACAGAAACAGAAACTCTTGTTTATTTATTTTGGAATTGCAATGTTATACACATGTTTTTACATCACATCACATCACATCTGCTACTAAAACATTGATAACAGTCTCAGTTTTTATTTCAGTATTTATTATTTAAAATGGGATTAGATGGTAACCAATCTGGAAAGTATAACATTTTTGTCTCCACATAAAACGCTTTAGTTATTATTGTAGACGTATAATGGTAACCCCTACAATTCATGGTCTCCGAAGTAGCTGCAAAATAGCCTATGCAGTTATACAAAAAAGCATTTAACAAACGTAAATAAAAGTTCTTGGGAATTGTTGGAATTTCTTTGTAATACTTATTTACCTTCATAACCTTACTATTAGTACTTTTGTTTTATATTTTTATCGCCTTGGCATGCATTATTGTAACATGACTGATTGTATTAAAAGTACATAGTATTCCAGCGATGTTTGTATGCGATTTACAATACATATTGGCGAATAAAATGTATTTCAAAACAAAATATATTCCAGCATCCAGTTCCAGCATCCTTATGCCTATATAAGGCGCACGAATCATACAATAGGAGCTAGTCAGTGACCTAAGTATGCAATCGCCAAACTTTAAGAGTGCACATTTTTCTCAATATGATCCGCCAATCTAGGATAGTATAGGTTAAAAATGTAATAACTGTTTATGTGCACATTTTCGTGCATATCTATTTTGAATTATTAAACAAATGCAACTAGACCTTTTGAAGAGATTAGGCACATAGTATATAATTTAGATGATAATAATTGTTGTCAAGCAATGTGAGTTTCGATGATGGGAAAACAATGAGAAAATAATAAAGTTGTTATGTAAACATTTTGTTAACGTCTTTTTATTCGATCGCCTTGGTACCACTCTTAAACAAATATTGGCGCGCCCATTGATAAAGCGCTTAAAATGACCGTTCCCTTTAAACAGGTCAATTGCCTTTCCCAAGGCTATAAAATGCCCATTGTGATTTCAACGTGTTACTTCCTGAAGACGTTTTTCGTATGAAACGGTTATATGGTTTTAAAACAAGACTTGAAGAGGGTCATAACTGCTATTTATCGTTAACCTGCATTCACGGACAACATATACTGTAGACTTGACCTGATAAAAGACAGGAACTTAGAAAGAGAACAGTAGGACATACCTACAAGCTACATGAACCAGACAGTTTGCCTTAAGGGCAGGGACGCCCCTTATTCTAGTGCGTTTGTTGAAACGTATTTAGTGAAGTTATCAAAACATAAAAAAATTAAACATAACAATATTGAAGATTCACAATCATATCGTTACATGAACATGCATATATAATTGCAAATAGAAACAATGATAAATAACTTTGTCGTTATAGTACTGGATTATAACTACATGATTTGTATTTTGAAGTTAAATTACATTACAAAAATAATCTACCGAAAAATTGCCAAGTAATACACTGATCATGTTGACATACATACATAAGTACTCAAGGTCGTCAGGCATGATTATAATAATTGAGCACCATTAAAAAAACAATTGAAACATTTATGTTTTTAAAAACATTCTAATTTTGTGAATTTGAAGTATAATCTTTTTTGACTTGATAATATATATATATTTGCACGCAAAAAGTACTTTCATGTTAGTTTTCGTTGCATTATGATGTCACGCATGACGTCATTTGTTCATAAAACGTTTGTTTCACAGGAGGTATTAAACCATCATACAGACCAGACCATTTTACTGATACCATTTTATTCGACGTGTGTGCATGCAAGCTAAGAGTCTCAATATTCCTGAAGAATAAAAACATGTTTGTCCTCGAGAATACACACACGACTTCTTGTACATATGCTTATTAATGCTTTCATCCGAAATCGTTGTTTTTTGGCGAAAGTCACATCAGATATTTCATTCACGCGTAAATTGTCTTTCCTTTTCTCGCCCATGTCTGCTGGAAAAAACTCACAAGTTCATGAACAATTGTAAATTCATCAATTGCGGCAATAACCCAAAAACCACAATATTTTATTATTCAGTGAATTTTAATATGTGTTATTTTGTAGTTTGGTCGGTGTACGAAAACAGCGATTAATAATATTAATTTGATGATGATGATGATGATGATGATCGTGGTGGTGGTGATGATAATGATGATGATGACGATGATGATTATGATGATGATGATGATGATGATGATGATGATTACGATGACGACGACGACGACGATGACGATGATGATGATGATGATGATGATGATGATGATGATGATGATGATGATGATGATGATGATGATGATGATGATGATGCCAGGTGGATATTCAGCTTACTGATGTAGAAATAAATTCGGTATGTGTTTTATTTTCAGCTGAATAATGTCTGGGAGTCAATAATCATGAGTGAAGGCCATTGCGATAATTGGATATAAATAAATAAATGTTATTTATAGCGGCATTCTTACTGTTATTATTTGTATGTTGTTTTGAATCGTATACTGTTGTTTGTTTGTTGTTTGTTATTGTTGTATTTTTGAGGGAATTAAGGGTAGGGGCTGTGATTGGTTGGGTTGAAACAGAACAAACGCATTTGGAAAAATATTTTCTCTAATCATCTTGAATTAATATTGCATAAAATAAACATTCATGAGTATATAATAGATAATTTTATTGAAATATTATGTACAATTTATCCATATGATTATGATCCATAGTCTAAATACACCAAATAAGTGGTTCAACAAAAAACAAATTGTGCGCACTCGCACAATAATATATGCAACAACATTCACTAAGGCATGTGACAAAGTGTTCGACGTACACCACAGACAGCATAGTTTGTTGTATTCCATTGCAAAATGTAAATCAACACAAAATCTTTGACAATTGGTTCCATGTACACGTAATCCTAAACATTCAGCTAAATGTTCAGTGCATTCTGTCAGTTTCTAGGGGAATACCAGAAAAGTGTTTGTAAATTTATGTAAAAAGAGACAACACGTTCCTCTAACGCAGAAAATAAATGCGCACTTAAGTATTAATTGGACCTCGCCTTATAAAAGGGGGTTTAATGCATGTGCGTAAAGTGGCGTAAAGGCTCATAAGTAACGACACTTTCCGCCTAAACTTGAAATTTGCTAAAAAGATGCTTTCTTGAAACGAAAAATATCATAAAAGCGGAAAGTTTGTCCCTGATTAGCCTGTGGGGTCTTCACAAACTAGTATGGGAATAAACTTGACGCACATGCATTTAACCTTTTACACAGAGCACGGCTCAATTATATGTGGAAACATACCACGTATAATGATTTTCCTACAACGAACATTACGCATATTTGTGTGTTTTATGTTCGAGTTTTCTAATTTTCTTTAAATTCCACAAAAGTTCCTTATATATAGAAGTGAAAGTCCAGCTGCTGGAGCAGTAGTGCATTCTTATTATACACAATTTCGTGGTACTTTATTTAAAGGCAAGTGACCATATGCCAAAACAGTACGAAACGTTTCATGGGTGTTGTTATCCTTACAGTGCATTACGCATCTTGGGAAATTTTCAAAAGCATGCTACACAGTTTGAGAAATGTTCACACATCTAATAACCAATAAATCATTGTCATGGGCTACGTGAAAAATGCTAACGATCTTCAAGAATACGTCCGTTATGCTTTTGCGCACAACGGATATGAAAAGTGCGCACATAGAAACAGTGTAGAACGACTGCGCGTGGAAAACGTGCAACAAAATCATGATTTTATGATCTTTCGGTGTGAACATGATCATTGCTCTCAAACTGACAGCAGATGCGACGACGCGTATAAGTAAAATGACATTGAAAGCCAAACAAATTCTCATCCATTCTACAACGTCCTCAGTATCTTCGTGCCGAACCAGTTGCAATCCACCAGATTCAGTTCCCGATGTTCGTCTATACTTCTTGGGGCAACTGACAGCGATCATCACCGTGTTACACAGGTTGCATACGACCATCGGCGTAACCTTTCGAAGTGCGAATTGTGTCATCATCGCGTCTTCGCTCAGGACCTCTAAACAGATGGTCTCCTCGGTGTGGCACCTGGAGAAAACATGTGCCACTAGGAAGCTCGCGCAGAGCGAAGATATAAGACTGGTAAAACAGAATCTCGTGAGTCCTCTTGTCTTTCAACGAGCTAGCGGAATCGCTTTGGTGAAGAGCACCTCCACGTGAAATACCACTATGAGCCATGGCGACGCAAAAAAACATGTATTCAGCTGCGTACATCACGAAAAGGCATAGTTTGTTGTCAAAAGATATTGTGTGAAAATGTACCAATGGATACAGAATGATTCCCATCACAATTGCAAGCAATATAATTTGAAAAAGGTGCCACATCTGAGGCATTTCGCGAAACCTTTTGTCGGCGATGGTGAGAAATACCCCGAGGCCAATAATGGAAAAACCCAAGGCGCCCGTTAAATTCACGTCATGGAAGATCTGGAAACAGTAAGTCACCAACTACATATTTATAACAATAATTACTTTTTATCATATATTTATTAAATGCAAGTGAAGCACTGTTCTTCGAACATGAGCAAAACACACAATGAACAGTGCAGTATACCCTATATATGTTACGTGTATAATAATGGATTTGCCTGTAGCATTAAGCATCTAAAATAATGATATTTAAAATAATCGAGAACGTAATAATTATTTTACAAAACTGAAATGATTTTAATCTTTTTATAGTTTTACCACATTAGATGTGTGGTTCATCGCACTGAATAGTGGTTTCATTTCACGTTGCGTAATTGTAGTAATTAGATTGGTCATGTAAAATTATACTAAATAACAAGTGTTATTTATAAATAAGTAAAATAAAGAGTCTACTCAAAAATATCATTTGCTTATATATTTGAATAATAAATGTTGAAATGTGGTGTGATAATAAAGGTTAATTTAAATCAGTAAATCCAATGTCGATTTTATTACACCACAGCTTCTGCAATATCCTCTGTTGATAGTAATATAAAAATAGGATTATTTCATTCTTCAATACCATACAGACATCGACAGGGCGGTTCTATTTTAGCAACACGATTTTCTCGTGATAACTGAACCTTGATGTTCGGTGGATCTCAATCGCGGATGACGCCGAAGTCGTACGCGTCGTTACTGATGTCATCTATTTGACCAGAGAATGTCGTTCCGCCGTTTGCGAAGGTAACGGTGTACTTCTTAATCTTATAGAAACCGGCTGTGATATAGGTTTCAACAACTGACTGTTCTGTTATAATATTAAATAGTGCAATGATTTGGATAGCAAATTGTTATAATAAAATAAAATAAAATACTATATAATATAATATAATATGATATAATATAATATAATATGATATGATATAATATAATATAATATGATATAATATAATATAATATAATATAATGTAATATAATATAGAACTGGTAGTATAAGTACACGCTGTATAAACATAAATAGACCTTTACTCATTATACATATAATAGGACGACTAGAAATGCGGTGGTTCTTAAAGTAGCCGCCAGGACGCTCTTGTTCTGAATCTGTTGAATGCAGATTATCAACACATTACACGTCCATCTTACTATTAGTTTAACAGACATATACAAGTAGCTTTATAACACAAGTGTAAGATTTCTGGAAGGATGGAGAAACGTACGTATCCTTTAATGGATAGATGCCCAAATTAAATTAACTGTGCAAGTACCACTTAGATAAATCTCGCGCATATATGTGAATCCGTTCAAAGCTTTCTATCGCTGTTTTAAGTTTTTAACAGACACACTACACGAGGAAAAAGTATTTTAATATACGTTTTTGTTAAATCAAATGTAAACAGCAAATATAAATATACCCACTTACCGCTATTGTAATCAGGTTATTTCGATAGATAAACAGTTTCAGCGTGAATATCCGAATACTATTCGTCGTTATACAAATGTGCACAAATTATATGTACATGCGCATGTCCTCGACTCCCATCAAGCAAATAATTATGTAACATTTTCAATAAACGGCACTCCTTCATGCAAGCTGACTCCGAGTGCATTTATCTAACTATACAGGGATGTACGCTATGAATTTTAACAAATGTGGCGCACATTTTTTGTTAAGATTGTATGATGACATATTTGCTTATAGATATTCCACTGCTATTTGAGGTGGAGCTATTGCTTTGATTAATAAACACCTTTTTTATTAAAAAAAAAATATGTAGATACATCGCTTATTTGTAAATTGTGATTACTGGTATTATTTAAGATTAAACATTTAATAACCTATTATTTTTAATAAGTGTTTGACACTTACTATACGTTGTCACTAAAATCAAATTCTTTCGATTTGAGCGTCACATTTTGCCATTCATTTTTTAGTTTTTGTCTGCATACGTAAGTGTGATTAAAAATGTTACGCTCCTTTGGTTGGTGATTCATTTTGTGACAAATGTAAGATTCGGCTAGTCCTCAAAGCGGGTTGAAACCCCTGAAGTTTTGCGATGATTGTTCCAAGGCGGTGAATCAAGTTTTAATCATCGTATGTTAATACTTGGTGTTCTGTTATTAAATTAAAGAAGGTGATATAAACAATAATGTCTCTCCAGATACAGAGATTTTGGTGTTTTATTGTTTGCTATATATTAAGTGCGATGGCATCTGAGCTGGATATTTAGACTCCATAACATTTTCTATAGGACATGCCACAATTCAAAGCATGTTGACTATCTTTATCAAATTTGTATTGGAAAGTCCATGTTTAAATAAAGCGAATATGTGATTCAAGTTTTGATTGACTGAAAAAATGAAACTGTATGGTTAATATTTACTTGATTTATTTCTCCGATGAGTAACGAAAATTTCCGATTTCCTTAAATGATTGGTAAAAAATGAATGTTTACACATGGTTGTTTTGCTCAGACTTTTCTATTTTATATAAGCAACTATTTAAATGATCAGGACCTGTTTTGATTATTTGTTTGGGTTATTTATTTCCACTGCGTGGAATCTTTAAAAAAAGAACTAAAACATGTTAAATAGTTATTATGAAAAAGTGTCTTCATGCAAGATTCTCTTTGCCTATGTTTGTGAGCTTAGACCAGCCTGAGCAGAATCCAAAATAACATTTTTTGTAATATTGATATTCATATGACAAACCAAAAACTAAGTTTGCTATGATTTAATAGAATAAAGTAGATTAAAATGGTGAACACAGATATTTGTGTGAAAGCCTATATACCGCTTGCTTTAAGTGACTAAAATCACCTCCAGCGGGAATGTACGGGAAATGTTTTAAAGCTAAGCGAAACTTATTGAACTGAACGAGTTATCGCCATTGTGTGTCATACATATAAAACAATTTTCGTATCAACAGATGTCATGTGTTCCCTATAACCATTTATGGTTTTCGTTAGCTGGTGTAGACAATTTGTATGAAAGAACAAAAAGAAGCCAAGCGGAAATAAAACAATAATGTCAATAAACTACTCGTGTAAGCTTTTTCATGAAAATGAGTATGTGGAAATTTCGCTCTAATTTATCCTTAGATAAGTTAGCTAACTAAGATCAATGAAATATGAAATAATTAGATAAAAGTCAATAAATGATAAGTATAGTGGTACTCATGATATGTGTATGGTGTTGTTTATTTGTTGTTGTTGGTTTGATTTGTTTATTTTTTATTCTTTGGTTTTGTTTTTGGAGGAGAGGACTAACGCATTTTAAGTTGATATACATTGAACTGACAATGTAAAATGCATAAACATAGATGATCATTCAAATAGGTAATAATTATATTTGATAATTATATAAATGTGTATATATATATTATGTATGTATGTATTGTATATTTCTTATTATGTATGCATATAACATAAGAACAACCAATAAAGACACGTAGATATCGTAAATGGTAACTTGATTTTGATATTTAAATAATACACAAATGACGTCAATAATTAAATGATCCAACATAATTGTAATTTATTTACAAGGTTAATAATAATAATTCAACAAATGCGCATCAAGCCTATACTTAAAATTGTATTATTATATAAATTCGTCACCTAAAATGTACAATGACAAACTTTATAAACATTATACTTCCAACTTAAAGATATGTAATGAGTTTACCATAACACTACAGTAAATGTGCAATATCAGTGTTAACGTCAAAGTCTACAAACATAAAATCAATATGCAAAAACCTTTAGAAAGGAAATTAAGTTGACAAAACCAAAAAATATCATACAAATCAGATAAACAATAAACATCGGTGATTATTTATCGTATTGTTTCCATGCACGCCATACATTCAGTCGCCTCCACTGAATCAAAGCTGTACACTGCGTTTGCTACTTACCGTACGGTAAATCACACGTTATGCTTGAACGAAGAGCTTTCAAACTTAAATTCTAATACACTCTTTACAAACGATTATTCAAAATAATTTATAGTTTATGTGCATGATAATAATAATAATTATTGGTATAAAGAGGGTCTTAAAGAGACGTCATGCAGATACTTTTCTCACCCGTTGGTTCGAGAAAAATGTAGTCTACATACTCTTTAAATAATATATACAGCAAACTACAATACGGAATCTGGCAAAACGTACATTACATACTGTTAAATATGTGCTAAATCAATGGCAAACAAATCATAATCAACATATAGGATTAGAACGTTGATTCAATGAACACTTAATGTTTTTAAATCATTTAGCCAACTTTTCGCACAAAAGTTAATATCCGAACGGTGAATTAATATTCTCTTATAAAGAGATAAAAAGTGCCTCAAATGAACAAAACTCTTACAAACTTAGAAAACACATTTATGTTGATACACGTTAACAATAGACCGATTATTGTGCTTGTCCCACAGAGTGCATTTCAAATTGATATAAATCTGTCAAGCTTATTCTCTGAAAATTATGCAAAATTTGTCCAATAAATACACTTCGCATCATTAGAGCGAATCTGTAAAAATGCAGCACGCATCTTCCAAAAATGTTTAAACGTACACTACGCAGTTTCAGAGATGTTAGCAAAGCTGACGGCCAATTAATCATCTGCCTTTGCAACGCGAAAAACGCCAACAATCTTCCACAACACGTCCGCTATGCTACGGCGCACTCCGGATATAAAAAGTCCGCACATTGGCACGAGGTAGAAAGACTGCGCGTGGAAAACATGAAGCAAAAACGCCACCTTATATTTATCCGGTGTGAATAAGTTTGTGTCTTTCAGTAAGACAGCCAATGCGACGAGGCGTATTAGTAAAATGACGTTGAGGATCAGACAACATCTCATCCACTCTGAAACGTCGCCTGTACCTTCGAATCGTACCTGGTGCAGTCCGTACGATTCAGTTCGCAGGTTTCGTCTAAACGTCTTAAAGCAACTGACAGCGATCATCAACGTGTTACACAGAGCGCATATGACCATCGGCAAAACCTCTCGTAGTGCGAATTTCGTGTTCCACGCGGCTTCGAACGGTATGTGCAAGCAGAATGTCTCCTTAGTGTTGAACGTAAGAACCACATGGGACACTAGGAGACTGGCGCAGAGCCAACATGTAAGACTAAGAATACAAAATCTCGAGAATTCACTGGTCTGCCAACGAGATAGCGGGATTGCTTTGGCGAAAAGAACCTCCACGTGAAATACCACCATCAGCAATGGCGACGCAAAACTCATGTATTCTGCCGAGTACATCACGAATTCGCACAGACCGTTGTCAAACAAAATCATTCCAAAATGTCCCAACGGGTGCAGAATGCTTCCCATCAGAACAGAAAGTAACATTATTTGAAACAGATGCCACATCTGAGGTATTTCGCGAAGCCTTTTGTCGGCGATGGTAAGAAATATCCCGATGCCAATGATGGAAAACCCAATGGCACCCGTAATATTCACGTCGTCAAAGACCTGCAAGAAAGTAAGCCTTCTAGAAGCATACACTTAACCATATATTTAGAAAACACGTTCTTTTCTTAACTAAAGAGACATTGATTAAATGCAAATGAGAACTTTTCTTTGTATTGAATGTATATATCTGAAGTTTGTAACAATTAATTGCTTTGGCAAACACAAATAAAACAATACATTCTGGAATCTCAATGAGGTTATTGATTTTCACGATTACAATTCTCACTCCCTTATCCTTACATTGGCCAAGAGAAGCTTTTATAAACTTATATGCTGTACGTTTGAATAACTAAAATGATAGGCTATACCATTGTGTTCATATCTTGTAATAAAATAAATCAATGCAAGGTATAATGATAAGACATTGTATTTTAATCGATTAATTTGATTTTGTTACACGTCTGCGCATATCCAATAATTAACTGTTGTTTGTGTGAAAATATCATTATTCTATTATTCAATACAATACAAAAATCGGTAATGTTGTCCTTATTTAGAACACGATATACTAGTGATACCTTTGCCAGCTCGTCCAGTTGTTTAAAATCGTGAATGACGCCGAAGTCGTAAGCGTCGTTACTGATGTCATCATAAGGACCAGAGATTGGCGTTTCGTTGTTTGCGTTGGTAACGTTGTACGTCATAGTCTTAAAGAAAAAGTTGTGCAAGGATAGTTTGATATGAACTTTGCTTTGATAATGAGTTTCCCAAAACTGACTTTTTTATTATCATATAAACTATCACAAGGTTATAGGCAGCAGATTGCTTTGACGAATACTTATAGTTTTTCCTTAAAGACAACATTGTTATTATGAACATTATCTAATATAACATAATATTCTATGATATAATATATTATACTGTTTTAAAGTATATATTCGAAATCGCCGTGGCGTAGTGGATATTCATACAGATCTCCAACATATTTTATGTTCCTCAATTAGTATTACCAGACATACACACGTTGCTGTTGCTGTAAAATACAAGTGCACGACTATTGGACGGATGAATGCACGTAGTTCTTATTAAAGGACGGATGAAAACAAGCATAATCACAGGGTTAAACCATAAACTAAGCAATGAACATCTGAATACCACCTAGATAACTCTTTATATTTTTTTTACATGCAAACTAAACTGCATATATAAACGACACTCACTTACCGCCATTTTTATCAGGTTACTTCTTTAGAAAACGTTGAAAAAGATATTCGGTTGCATGGTGGATACATATTCCATTCGTTTTTGTCTTAAAACAAATGATCACAAAATAAATGTTACGAGCGCTTGTCCTCCAACTCCATCACACAATAATTTAACATTTTCAGTGAACGACTATCTCTATTGCAAGCTGACTCTTGGTTGATATTATTATGGTTCGGTGAGAAAACATTGTAACTTGTGTATGTAATGCATACGTGTTTCAATAGTTTTGCGCTTAGTCTTTGATGTCTTTATCGGATGTACCTTTGGACGTTAGTTACCGAGCAATTAAGAATCGTTAGTCAATTAAACCAATTTCAGATAAGCTTTCTGGGTGTCCGACATGCCCGGGTCAGAACATGTACTTGTACGCATCGTAAGGTTTTAAAGCCCATAAACACTTAAAAACAACGAATATTTCGTACAGTATTTCGAAAAAAAATTAACATATAACAAATCAATGTTTCTTATATCAATAACCACAATTTCAACGCTAGATATGTTCTCATGAATACGTCGTTCTTCCGACGCTGCCCGAAGCCAGTCTCGGGTTGCTTGTAAATGTTCGGATATCGTGGCGGAAAAGTACATTGAATATATTGTCGCACATAAAACGAGCGTTTTGTATCTCCTTAAATCTATGTTACCATAACACATCTAGCGTTGACATTTTGGCTATTGCAAAAAGGAACACTGATTTGTTATGGTTTAACTTTATTTTACGAAATATTTTGCAAAATATTCGTTGATTTTGAGTATTTCTGATACTTATACGTCGTTGTATCGTTAAGGTCCAGTGTTTTGCCTTTTGGAATAACGTTTTTTATGTTCAACTTCACATACCCAAACATGTGATCGAGCGATGCCAAAGAGCTAACTGTGTATGCACACTTTAAGATTACACAATGAAAAAAACTAATTGAAGAAAAATAGCACGCACATTTCGTCAATTATCCGGAAAACCATCTGCCAATCTCATCCCTGCTGATTATGAATAACAATGCAGTGCTTGTGGAATATAAGAAATTTAATAATAATTTAACAGCATCCATCAGTTTTAAAGGCGGTAATAATTGGTTGGTTAATAAAAGTCCGAGAAGTTTGTTACAATCATTAAATTTACAAACATCCGTAATCTCCAATGTGTTGACACGTGATTCTGTAGATGGAAGCTATCTGGTCAAAACAAACATCCTCTTGGGGTTACGTGCATTAAATAATTTAAACTGGCTCTTTATAAGCATGTACGCTGTACATTGTGGTAGTTATTGTTAAGATTGTCTGATTAAGTATCTGTCGACCGAGGTTCCGCTGCTCTTTGAAATATTATGTCATCTGAGCTGTAAATTCGGACCATTTGGTATACTTGTCGTTGATACATAAGCAAATGTTCGTTGATAAGATGGTTAATTATTCTTAATGAGGTTTCGGCGGTCTCTTGGAGAGGCCACAATTCAACCTATGTTGACTATCTTGATAGAAGTTGGAATGAAACGTTCTTTTTATCATATCATATTTCAGTGGTATAAATCAGATTTCTGTCGCTATATAAGTATTGAATAGGTATTGTTTGCAAAAAAGTACTATAACTTTTATGAGCAAATGCGGTTAAATTGTTCGCTCATAATCACGATTGGGTTCAATGTGTGTTACCTTGGCGCTTCATTTAATATAAGCGGTTTGCGTGTTTACTATTAAAGTAATATACAAAGTATAGTGGGTGTCATCATTTTACTTACTTGAAAGCCGCGACTTGCTTAAATCAACCCCATGTCAAATTTTAGTTTAAATAAAAAAAAAAAATGCTGTCTACACAATTTTGAGATATATTCAACAGCTTGGGTATTGGCATAATACAAAATATGCATAACAACATCAACGAATTGTAAACGTTCACATTGCTCAATTGTCTATACAAATGTGAAAAGTGTTGTCCGTGAGTTTTAAATATCACCGTATTCAAATATCAAAGTTAAAATACTGCACTACATATTCAGGAGCAAAAAGCAACACTGTAATCGTAGGCTCGAAATCATACACACACGTCTCCATGGTGATATTTGCTATATACGCAAGACACGTACATTATATACGGCAAATGCCGACCAAATTAACTATGGCTTGTGGATTCGGTATATTGTAATATATCAAGATAAACATAAATAATACATTAATTAAAATGTACATAACATCATTGCCAGCATTAATACGAGCTGACAAAAAGATAGTTCGATAAAGTACATTAGTAAATGGTGAAATTGAAGATGTTCAACCCGTATTTGCTAAATACGATGTACGTACTTTTGAAAGTTTATATAATTGATAAGATACCCAATATCGACAACTTAATGACAGCTAAGAAATTACCCTACCTAACAAAAAAAAAATAGGCATACAATAAGCCGCGATCTGTGAACACTGGGCTTAATAATCAACAATATTCTTAATTACTTTCTCACGCCGGGTATGCGAATACTTCGTTTACGGATGGCACTTCACTAACAGAGAACAACAAACGCCACGCGCTAGAGGTAAGTTCCTCTGTTTTATTTAAAGTTATATCCTAAAGATTAGTTTTTAAGACAAGACACATGGTCGAGTTGATAAATGGTGTATCCTTTTGTATTGGGAATACACAATTTCACGGAAGAATGGAACAGTTTTGCCCAAAAAATAGAAAATTTGATCGGAAAACAGCATAAACTGGATGATCAGTAAACATTTTAACAAAATAAAACTACTTAGAATTATTGCAAGAAATTTTTTGCTATTCCAGCATGTAGAGTAATCACTGTGCTTCAAATACTGAAATTTTGATAGCATTCAATGAAATATAAACAAAGATAGTACATTTTGTAATAGGTGGCATACATAAAGTTGCAGCCACTTTGTTTACCGATAAAGGGCACTTCAGATTACGGAGACTTTCAACAAAGCGGGCACTCTAATAACTGAGTTTTATCTTCTACCTCAAATGCATTTATTTATATTATGGCTATTCATACGAAACATTTTAAAAATATATTTTTCAAAAATCACATGACTATTAATTTATACTATGTTTATTATAATTGCAATTTTCAAATAAGATAATATTTATTATTAAATAAATGTGTACGGATAATGCGAATCAACACAATCGTGTTTAATTTTACTTATAGCAGGGCTCTAGATAACGGTAGTGAAGGGGTCTTTATGACGCAAATACACATTTGTTCTTCATAAAATCCTATGTCGGTTGTGCTTATTTGAATCGCATCATCAAGACGATACTTATGCGTAGCAACAAAATTAAAAAGAGAATGGTAAAACTCCCTGTATTTTGAGCCCTGCTTATAGGGAGCACTTCCCTTTACGCAACGCTAACGTTTGCTCGAAGTGCGATTCACCTGACCCTAAATCACTGTATTGGTTGAGTTTTAAGAATCACGGTTAAAATTAAATCGTAAAATCAACTGATTCTGGAAAAAAAGGAATGCGTACATAAAATGTTTAAATGTCATATTATGGAGTCAGTACTTAGTATACCCACACAAACGAAGTTTAGGGTGCTATATTGGATAGAACTTCATATGCAGCATGTGTTGTGTTTATATTAAAAAAAAGACGGATATGCATAATTTTTACACCACTATCGTGTGATTAAATCAACCCCGCCCGTTCTTTTATTGCTATTTTCGTTTATTGGCATTGAGCCAAAAAGTTCCAATAGAATTTCGAACCTGCATCGCTGCTGATATTAATCTCTGAGAGGCAGTTTAAGCAGAGTGATTATTCATGACATGCTATCTAATATAAAAGAAAATAGCCATAGTACCTTCATTTGGACATAAAGATAAATGCTTTAGATCAACCGCTTAGAACGTAATTTAAAATATATGGTCATATAGATTTTACTCATTAGACATATCCAATTTGTTTAACATTTATCTTTCACATTTATACCAAATCATAATCATATTTCAAAGGGATAAGAACATGCTTCGGTTATTCGTTTTTTATTTGCGTACTAAGTACATACATTTTTATTTATTGCCTGCTTACTTTAACAGTATTCCACAGCGAATTCTGCATTTTTGATACAAAAAATACGAGTGTGTTATATCTGGAAAAAAGTGTCTAGATGTCAGGAAACGAAGTGCCATTGTTTTTTAGATGATCGGTAAACGAAGTGCAGATGAAAAATGTGCATGCGACTCTTAAAACATTTGAATTTTCTCAAATACATTAGTAAACTAAAATGTAACATGTTGTAACATTACTGGATATATTGATCTTTTATTTCGAATAGTAAGCACGTTCTTGATTTATTTCCAAGTATGTTTATTTTGTTTAAATATGTACTGATCATTCAATTCATGCTGATTATCGATGAAATTTTATCGTTTTTTTAAAATAATTCACCGTTTTTCCGCGAATTTCTTTCTTCGCAATACGAAGTGCTATACCATTAATCACCCAAACAATGTTCTGTGTCTAAAACCCAAATAAACAGAACATAAATACAAGAAAGCTGAAGAACTCACCTCTCGCGCGTGGCGTTTGTTGTTCTCTGTAAGTGAAGTGCCATCCGTAAACGAAGTATTCGCATACCCGGCGTGTTTCTGTTAATAAATATTTGTTCCTTGAGACCATTTCAATATTGGAAGAAAAATTAATAATATAAGAGAAGTCATATAATATACTTGTTTTTTATGACACTTCTATTACACTGTTACAGTACTCTTATGTCCGTCAAAGTCTACATGTTTGCATTATAATGTAGAAATGCATTATACATACCATAGTTGTTTGAAGGCCTCATTGAAAATAAGATTGCAATTGTTAAACTGTTTGCATGACTTTGTATCAATGTGTTGTCTTAATGAGTTACCTTCGGAAAATAAAGAGAGCATTATTATTGTTATTATTATTATTAGTATTAGTATTATTATTATTATACATGTGCGTTAAGTGTCATGCAAATTTTGCCAGTGCAGTCCGCACAGAATAATCATCAATGACAATTTTCCCTTTTAGTGGATATTTTCTTTTAAAGAGGGTAAGTGTTGTTCCTGATTAATCTTGTGCGGACGACACAGGCTAATCTGGAATGACACTTAAAGCGCAAGCTTTAAGCCCTGTTTTCCAAGAACGCGACTGGAATCAACTAAACTACTCAAATCTAAAGTGATTAATGCGTGAGCCGATCATTGTTGCATATGAGATACGAATAATTTCTTTAATATCCAAATAAGTGACATCTTATTGCACGCATTTTGTTTCTACGGAAAGAAAACTCTTTGTCGCATATGAAATACCGGTATTGAAATGTTTCTAGGATTGCAACAATAAATACAGCGAATGCTAAGTACAAACTAAACGCACGATACAATACTTGTACGGAGTCTTATGTATGACCAACCTCTTAAACATACGAATAAGTTACATCTTATTGCCTATATTTTGTCTCTACGGAAAGTAAACTCTACCCTTGCGTTCAATGAACAGTATGTGTATCACGACCATAATTAAGTAAAAACTTTAACTTAAATGTGCATTGTTTCGTCATTTAGTTTTCGTAAAATTCGAAATGAGTTTAAGCGCTTAATTTTGTGTAACCAAAAGTATTTTATAGTTTTGAGTCCGACTCAACCCCGAGTTTAATTGCTGAGATTTGAGATTGACTGACATGTTCATACTAAGCTGAATGCAAATTCAAATCTCAACTTCTGAGTTGAGCTCGAAAATTGCGAACGTTAATGATACTGTGCCCTGGGCCATAACTTATAACGTTAATGATACTGTGCCCTGGGCCATAACTTATAACGTTAATGATACTGTGCCCTGGGCCATAACTTATAACGTTACTTACGGAAAATCTAAGAAGATTCCTCAAATCTGCAAAATTACTTTGGCTATTTCTTGTTTATGTATTTTCATATCAAAATGTTTAAAACAAGTGAACAATACTTGTACGTTTACTAATCAATTGTTTAGTTTACAATTTTATCATGCTGCGAGCAGAAAAATATTAAATTCACAAATAAAATGTAATCTTTAATTTGCTCTTAAAAGAATGACTAGTTAAGATTTACCTAAGGAGATTTATGAATACTGACTCTAAACCGTTGGGGGAAAAGTAATATCATATAATACATAGCACGTTCTTTGTCGTAAAAGAAATGTTTGCATTTTTGTCGAACGTTGAATTATGTAGACGTGCTTTTAAATCTAAATGCGACCCGTAAAGCATGAGCAATTCAGTCAAATTAACAGAGGTACGCGGTGTTCGATAAGATAAAATCCGTACATTTCAGTCAAATTAACAGAGGTACGCGGTGTTCGATAAGATAAAATCCATAACAAATTAACACAGGTACGAGGTGTTTGATAATATAAAATCAATAACAACTTTAAATGCACCAAACGTTGCTCAAATCAGCTGTTATTCGTTGTTGCAGTACCACATAACAAAAGACCTTATCAGGTAGCATGTCGAATCAAAATAATGGAAGCGTACATTGTACAGTTCACTAAAATGTCAGCAGAACAACCTTTAGTCAGAATTGTTTATGTCTATATAAATGCTATCACAAATAACTTTCGAATGCCGTTTAAAGTTATGTTACCCATCGATAAAGTGACTTAAGCCGACTTAGAGCTCGGTATCACTTCAACCAAATAACTGAGGTGCGCATGTTTCATTTAGGAAGAATGTCAAGCAAATAGTTCAATGAGATTCCGTTTTGTTCTGCATCACGTCTGACTCAATCAAATTGACTATATAAGTCAGTTTAGTAGCCTGACTGTCGACATTGAAGTAAGTGTATACAGTTTTTAGTTTAACCAAACAATTGACGCTTAAGGTGTGAATGTTCAGTAGCACGTCACCTAATGACAATATGCTGTTAAGTTCAGCTACACGTCTGCAAAATTACTTAACCTGCTTTCAGTTCTGTATAACGTCAACCAACTACAAGACACAGTTTTACGGTCAGTAAAAAATCGCCCATATTTTGAAAGTTCAATATTTTTTTCAGCCGATATCGACAGTAGATTTATGTTGCCGATATCAACACGAATCAACTTTTGTCAGCAGATCCCAATAGCCGAAGTAAACATGAATACACTTTTGTTAGAAGATTTAAAAAAAAAAACAATCAACTATTGTCAGCAAATTCCAAAAGCCGAAGTCAGCATGAATTTAATGTTATTAGCAGATTTCAAAACCAATCAACTGTTGTCAGAGGATTTCAGCAGCTGTTGCACAACAATTTTCGTCTTTCGAACGCGGTCGAAGTCAGCGAGGTGCTCCACCATTGAGTGCTTTACGTGCTGGTGATCCTTGACGATGTACTCGGTGTCAGCAAAGCGGCACATTTGGCGTTTCACGATCACCCGGCCTCCTGGCTTCGGGGCGTCCTGGGACTGCGAGAGAAGTAACGTTGAAAGAATGCATAAATGAGCCGCGTTCCGGTAAAACTGAGATGAATGCAAGTGCGTAATGTGACGGCCCGGGTCAGCCTGTATTGTCCGCACAAGCTAATCTGGGACGCCAATTTACGCTCACGCATTAAGCCCAGTTTTCCCAGAACGAGGCTAAAATAATAGAATGAATGATACTATTATCGTATAAATAATCTTATAACGATTGACCAATGTTAAAGGAGTTAAAGTGCAAGAAAAGATAATAAGATGTTTAATTAATGTTGCGGAAAAACGAGTGCCCCTTGTCGCTTAGCTATTGTTGTATTTAATGTTTGTAATGCATAGTGTATGTTTGTCATTGATGTATACGACCGTTCAATAGTTAATGCATTAAACGAGTGCTCATAACATACTTTTTTGTGGATAAAACTCATAAAAAGGCGGACAGACGAATTATTAATGGCTTGTAAAATACTTATGCCGTCGAACGGTTGTAGTACAGTTTATATATGGCAGACGGACATAATATTATCAAACCAATAACTGGTTGTAAAATACTGGAAAATATGAGTTTTAACGTTCAATGACAAGAAAGAAAACATTATGGCAGGCAGGCTAATAAATAACTTCATGTATACACTTCCACGAAAAAAGGTGGTTAGATAGTATATACTGATATGTGGTACCGGGCTTACCAATAACTGATTGTAACATGTTTTGCTGTCACAATTTATTTTACAGTGTTAAGATAAAATGAATGGATATAAGGCAGACGGATCACATAAAAAAAACGCGTGAAACACAGATTGAAGGGTGGAACAATAGTATATTTTTGTCGGACAATCAAGACACATACGGGCTGCGAACGTTGTATTCGGAGAGGAATAAATCAAAACATGCTTAAATACATGCCCTTAAAGTGTCGTGCCAGATTAGCCAGTGCAATCAATACATACTTATCAGGGACGACACTCTCCGTAATAACTGGATTTTCGCTAAGAAGACAATTCCATTTAACAAAAAATACAAAAAAAGCGGAAAGGTTCGTCCCTGATTATCCGGTGCAGACTGCACAGACTTATCTGGGGCGACTCTTGGCGAAGATGCATTAAGTGCCATTTTCCCAGAGCTACACTTAATTATTGTACGAAATCTTACGTCGAGCTTGTATCGTTTCAGGGGCGGTAGGTTTTTTGTTTTATGTCCCATTCCGTACTTGATGTGGAACGCTTGTATACGGTTCTCGAGCAGTTTCAAGGACGGTTCGCTCGTCAAGAAATCCTTGTATGGCGTTTCTTCCTCCAGTAATGCCTGTAAACACCGAAATTATAGATTAAATGTTATGAACATTTTTTTGTATGTTATTGTACGCCTTTTAATTTAATATTTTTGTTTACGATAATACTTATGTTAAACATGTTGATTATGTTAATTACTGGTGTTGAACCCAAACGTCAGTATGTTTTTGTCCAATCATATTGCGTAAAAAAAAATCACGTGAGCACTTTTGTCATTGGCAATCAAAATCGATCTTGGTCATTATGGCTCGAATGGTTGGATTAGGCACGGGAATCATAACCTTATACATATGATAAAATATATACATTAATCATACATGTTGACGGTAATTGGCTCCCGTTATGTTGCGTCTTTGTAAAAACAATACTCAGTACACGTGAAAGACGTAATGTATTATTGGTAAATAAATAAAAGAAATTGAAAATATAGCATTTTTAGTCACATTTAGTCGAGCCTTAACTATAAGTATACTATAAACCGCGAATTTATACGTAAGTGTTTGTGCCAGAACATGTGTCGACGTATAATGAAGTACTTCATGACAAGTAAATTGTTTATAAAAACGTATCTGCGCAGAAACAGGATGTTATAGGATGCTATCTTTAATAACGTGTGCTAAATGTACATCATACATATATCAAGCACAATCTTTGACAAACAAAGTCGAAAAAACTTATATGATCTATATGCTTTTTTTATTTTAACCTCATGGAAATTCATACAAATATCAAAAAAGCTTATTTATTCAAGATTTAAACTTATGTAAAAATGAAATTCGTAAAAATAAAATAAACTACATTATTAATATATGTAATTGTATGAAAAAGAAAAAAATGTAATCCATATGTTTACAATTATTTGTATTAATTTGTATAAAATCTGAATACACGCCATTTAAACCATAAAACGACTAATTTATCGGAATATTAATTAACTTAATTTTCGTTCATGAGATAATTGTATAGAAATACAGTGACGTCACTTTATTACTGTCACCGGTACACAAGCCGCATAACGCATCAGAAAAATTTGCGTTTAAACTACGCCTATAAATAATCACTGCATATATAAAAGTGCTGGTGATTTATTTTCGGCCGGTATGAGATTAAAACCCCCGACACTGGATACTAGTCCGTCATCATCTTACATTTGTGAATTAGTCCAAAAATAGCGGTGTGTATCTCTTCCATGATGTAATGCTCGTCAAGATTTTGGCATGTTTTGAAGTTTGTCATAAAATGCTTTATATTGTTACATGTGAATATTGGATCTAAAAAGCTCCATTAAAACAAGAATAAAGTTAAAATAAGAAAAAATAACCCGCAACGGGACTCAAACCACTGACCCCTGGAGTAAAACTCTAACGCTTAGAACACTCGGCCATCCGTGGTCATAAAATGAGTGATGTATTTTTTACTTTATATAAGCAATCCTCGTAGTATCACACAATACAACGACAACAACTGAACTCTCCAAATTATGCAATCGTTTCGCGTTGCAACGCTTTATAATTTTCAGGTTTTTAAATCGTCAAAAGATGCATATAATGGATATGTTAGTGCATGGTTAATGTTCAGTATTATTAATTCCTCACGAATATCATTACTTCAACGAAAATGTGTGAAGCTTTCACATTTTTATATAATTGTGTCTAACAAAACGTGAACAGACCCCTTTTAACTGAGGGTAAAAGTGATTATGGGAGTTCATGTTGGAAGTTGAAAATAGCGAATCATATTTCCCATAATACTTTACGGTCAAAACAGAGATCGGTATGACTCGGTGTTAAAACATTGGGTATGAGGTGTGTTAGTTATACAAACACAGTACGAGTATGCAAACACGTATATGCACACGAACATAAACATAAACGTGATTACACAATAAATACTGCATTCAAACACACATGTTTGCAAAACTGACGAATAAACCATTTTTTAAATATAAGTCGCATACTTTCTAAATGAATTAAAAAAAAGTGTAAATAAACGAGCGAAATAACAAAACGTTTATTACATATAAGGTAAACCAGATTTCTGAACATTGTTTAGCGTTTGTAATACGGAGCAATCCAATAATTATGGAAGAACAAAAACGGAACATCAAAGTGTTTAAGGTAATGTTCGATTTATTATCGAGACTTGGTTCGAAAAACTAGTAAGAGCAACATAAACGTGTTCTAATTTATCTTAGTAGTTTATAAGCGTACATTTGACAAGTTAAGACATCGCGTGACAAACATAAAAAATACACGAAACTTTAAACAAGTCCCTTTGAATGTAGAAACAAATGCGACCCGTTCTGGAAAAACTGGGCTTAAAGCATGTGTGTACATTTTCGTCTCAGGTTAGACTGTGCAGTCCGCACAGGCTTATCAGGGTCGACGCTTTCCACATACACAGGATTTAATCTTAAAAAAGACTTTCTTTATACGAAAAGTAAATAAAAGCGGAAAGTGTCTTTCCTGTGCGGACGCAAAGGTTTATTTGGGACAACACTTTGAGCGCATGATTAAAGCCCGGTGATCGAAAAGCGAGGCTCACACATACAGGAAGAACATAACAACTCATTATGAAACATACAGGAAGTATATAGCCACGTATTATGAAACATACAGGAAGAACATAACCACTCATTATGAAACATACAGGAAGTATATAGCCACTTATTACGACCCTTGAAGCGGACGGGTTCATACTCACCACAATGTCTACCTGATGAGTAAACAGTACACGCATCACATTATTCTTATTTAAGAAACGAAATTAAGAACTTGTAACACATCGCAATCGACCATTGTCGGCTAAGGTGCTACTTTAAAGTACCCCAGGTACTCTTTAGTATATAAAATATACTCAAAGGTGACCTACCTACATACTATTATTATTTTGCTTATGATAATTGAAATATTACTTGTTTGACCTAATCAACTGCAAGCGTCACTGCTGCCAGTAAATGCTCGCGTTCTTTTAATGATGCATACTAATTTTAGGGCGTTTTAACCAATTGTTAATATTATTCTGTAAATCAAAAACACTGGAAACAATCCGTTACCTTCGTCAGCCTGTCCTGTACCCTCTGGTTCACAAACTTAATGGCGGTCTTCCAGTTCAGAGATACGTTGCTTCCACTGGTATCTTCCGTCCTCGCTGATTCCTGGCCATGATTTAAGCTTAGCTGGGAACCATCGAGTGCCGGAAGTCTAGGAACGTTTTCTTTCGAAAACGTCGAAGCCACAGAGATGTCGAATGTTCCTTCAATGGGCGCATTGTCTTTATTTTCCGCGCTTATTTGAATTGACGGCGCCTGTTTGTTGGGGGTTTTGGACTTCGCATGTTTGGTACCTTTAGTCGAAGCTTTACTGTTATTATCTTTCTCTCTATGGTGTGTCGTTGTCATGTTATCAGGCGTTCGTTCGGAGAGTATTTTACTAGCACTGCCTTCACGGAGTATTATCTCTTCTTGCGTTTTTTCCTCGCGGATTGCCGGCAGCTTAATCTCATGGGTCGAGAGCTCGGTCACAAAAACTGGAGGGACGGGTTTATGAGCACTGGCTACGTGGCTTGAGTTTCCGTTGCTGTAGTTTTCGTTTCTAAACTCTGTGAGATGATTTGGTAAATCGATAGACGATGTTTCGCTCGTTTCCGAAGCCGTGTCGGCTTTGCGCACTGCTTGCATTAAAGCGATAAGTCCTGGTTTTACCGAATCTTGGGATTCGGAAACATTACTGTAAGAACTCACTAAAGTTCGCGGAGTATTAGAAGGCACAGTTCTAACGCTGAGCTGTTGATCGCTGCTTTTAGCCTTTTGAGGTTTGGGGGTTCTCTTCTTAAATTTCTTCGTTTCTATTTCTGAAATGAAAAACAACAATTAACCAACGTTAAATTAGATACCGGTAAATAAAATATTTCTTCATGAGCAACAAATAACGGTGATTGCGAATTTTTGATTAACAGAACTGGAAAACAAGCAAACGAAATGTCAGACTCCGATTTAACACACGCGCCGATATAACACTTATGGTAATCGCTGCATAGACAATTATGCGCACGCACCTATCACTTCCGCCTCCATCATCTGCTGCAGGGATTCGCGAATTTGCGCGATACTTCGCGGCTTCCGGTTGTTTTGCGCCTTGATCACTCTGCGTCTTGTCGGCGGGTCAGCGTTGCCAGATGCCTTCTTCTGTTGCTCCCTGATTTTGGCCTTCTCGTGCATAAGCTCCCGGTAGTAGACGACGCCTGATTGCAAACATTCATCTTTTTAAACGTGAAATAAAAATAAGTCGCGCTCCGATAAAACGGGGTTAATTGCATGTGCATAGAGTGGCTAATCAGAGTCAACTCTTTCCGAATAAACTGGATTTTCGTCAAGCAAAGTCATCCTTGAAACGAAAAATACAATAAAAGCGGAAAGTGTCTTCCCTGATTAGCCTGTGTGGCTTTCAAGGGACGACACTTTACGCACATGCATTAACCCCCGTTTTCTCAGAGCGCGGCTCAAATAGTGTTTCAAGGTATTGACGAATACTCCCTTCCTCGACGCCGGATTTTGGTATTTTGGTATTTTGTTTCAAGTTGTTATTCTTATAATATCATTAAAATTCTATGTTGAAAAGGGAAATTTATTTGAAGCATTTTAAATACAGTTTGATAATAATACGTACATGCAAATCTTCGTATCATATGAAGAAACATTTCATGCAAATGTAATTTATGTGGGTTGATAACTGTATGACTACTTAGTCGCGTAAGTTGATCAGCGGACATAAGAACATAATAACAACCACGCGTCAATTATAATTCAAATGTACCTCTGTAGCGTCATACAGAAGGGGTAATCACGTGATGTTCAAGATGGTGACGGCAATGCCGAGACAAGCATTTTTCGCCGTTTCATACTCTTTATTACTAGTATTACTTTTTTAAATGTCGCTCACTTTGCAGTCATATCAGCAAGAAAGTTACTAGCGTGTATTTCGTATTTATATACGCTCTATAATTCGACTTTACTCGCCGCGAAATTTCTTAGCGGGATGACCTGATTACAGCCCCACTTAGAACATTCGCGGGGAGTAAAGTCAATATATATAGCGAATTTTAAAACGAAATGAACGCTATTTTCTTTCTTATAAATGTGGCTGGAAAGTGATCGCATCACAAATAAACCAAAAGTTATAAAGGGCATTCAACGGCGAAATAAACCTGTTTCGTCATGGACGTCGCCATCTTTACTATCATGTGATTATCCCCTCTGTCATAGGGAGGATAAACGCCCCAACTTTGTGTCAAACTATAATTTTTCGAGACTTTGTTATCTTCTTTAATTAACAAAACAACGGGACCTATGATCATTAACATTAATACCGACGAAAAGTGTTTATAAATGTGCCGAAGAATTATAATGAACAAAGTAATGCGGTTTTTGTTAGTTTTTCGTTGTTTTGCACACAAAACATATGAAAATAAATTATTAGGTAATTAAGGAACACATAAATAAATTGACTGTTCAAATTGATACTCATGTCCAACGCTGCGCTGTCAACAACGCTCCATAAACAAACACAACGTGGATATCACGTACATAAACTTCCGAGTTCTAAATTAAATTATTTACCAGGCACAATTGGTTTGAGAAGCATGACTTCCTTTCCCTCCCGGAAGTACTGAAGCAGGTGCTGCATCTCCTCCTCCACATCCGGTACGGACTTCGATGTTTTAAAAGGTTCCACCTGAATACGAGAATGTGAATGTCAATGTAAACATATTTATTAAAGCTAAATTGCATCGAAATCTAAGGCTTTTTGAAACGTTATTGAGGCAGTTTCCTGGTAATTATATGTACTAGGTTTTCCTTCGGAAAGATCTAAAGAACGCTCCCGCTTTTGGGATTGCACACGTGACCTCCCGCTTGCTAGACGGACACCACATCCATTAAGCCAATGCGATCTCTTTCGATTCGAAATTTCAATTAAGATTATGTCTATCGATGAAAAGGCAAAATTTCGATTAAGTTTCCGTCTTCCGGTGAAGTGTACAACTTCGATTACGATACCGTTTGAATGAAAAATATGTTGCTGAAGATAATATTTACCCGTTTACTGGCACAATGTCGATTAACATGATGTTTACCAGTTTTTATATACAAATATTGATTAAAATTACCCTAACAGGTAAACAGGCCAAATTACAAAGCTTGGTTGTATATGTAAATCTTTAAAATAACTTTTTCCAGAAATTTTATTTGAAAGTTTAGGAGATATATTATAACCGTGTGTGTTAATTGCACAATGTTAGAGAATTTAATGCTTTACCTTTTTGGTTAAATAATCAATATTGTCCTGTTTTAACATTAACAATACCATTATCATTAAGTGAAATGTATTTTCTAATAATAAACAATGTGCATGCACTTATCAGTATCCAAAACGTTCTCATACATAAACATTGCAAGTTTAAAAGGGCTATAATATCTCAACATTAATGAAAATGCACATTAAGCATTTTTTTCTTCCGGTTTGTCAGTTACCCCACCAACTTTTCATGTCAAATATATCAAATTATGAATCATATTCACATTAAATATTATATCATTATATTCTTTATTCCTATACTTGTGTATAAATGTAGTTGGTAAGATTAATCATAAACTATTTCAGGAACAAATTGAAACATGTCATAGGCAAAAAACACGTTTTCGGTAACCAATGTTTATGTATGCAGTCATATTTTTGCATTTAATTACTCTTTTTCATAAAAAAAACGTATTTGTGTTATTAAAATATAATGTTATTACTTACTTCAATTAAAAAGATAACCACAATCGTGGAAAATAAATTTTGTTTGTGTCATTTGTGAAAACAAGGTATTTTGTAGATTTTTTTGCGGCCTTCTTGTAGCCATCTTGGATTTAGATTCCATGGGAACAAAACATGTTTTAGGAACACATATTTTATTTTACCTAAGACAATGTACACAATCATCAGTATATTTGAAAACAAAGTTCCAATCATGTTGAGCTCCCGCTTCTATTAGACTCAAATATCCACGCCAGATGACCTATATGGTCAGAGAGAGTTAATAACAAAACAAATAACTTCCCTTTTGTTTACGTTTTTTCCCCCAAAAAAATTAACAACATAGTGTTGCAGCAAACATAAAACATCTTTGCATCATGGAAACATCGAACTTAAAATTAGACTTATTTTCTCATCCGGTCTTCAGATTATCCATTTAAACATTAAAAAAAATAGATGATCAAACAACGAGCGGGATACACACCGTTACTTTTCACCAAAGTGTATAAATAAACGAAATATTATATTGATGCTATTTCACCTTTTTCGTCTGCGGCAGCATTTGCTCGGTTATTTTATGGTGCATGTATCCAAGCAACGGAATAAGGTCAGCCTGCTTCATCTGCATGCGCATGCACAGCTTGTTCTTTACGTGTGCGCGCATGATATCCATGGTGATCGGATTCGCCTTCCTGTTGGAAACGAGGCGCTCGAAATTCTTTGTATCGAGCACGAAGCATTGCGTGTCGGCCGTACATCGGACCGTCTGAACATACGTCCTAAATAAGGAATGCTGCTTGTTTTATACGTATTTGCTTACATTCTAGTTAGGTCGAATATTTAAGGCTTATAACAGATCTACGACTTTTTACACACTGCCAAGCCTGTGTTCTGGGTTGGACTAAAATAACCTGATGCTGTTTGTTTTGGAGCTTATTTGAACGGTCCTCAAGTTAACTATCAATGACGCCTTCAATTACATGAGATGGCTACACACATAAAACTAGTAATTGTGTTGATATTGTAATATTGCGTGAACTAGCTTTAGGACTGTTAACGTCAAAATACAAACTTTCAATTGAAAAATTAATCAAAATTCCTTTTAGTCGGGCGTTCTATTCCAAATCACCCTTTTCTCATGTAAGAATGATAGAAAGATCTTTATATACATGTACTGAAAAATATCGAAGAACCGATTGCTCTTAATGGACCTGCGTAATTGTTGTTTAATATGTATATTCATGCAGGTATGCATCAATAAAATGTTGGTGATATTAATATCTAAACAGCTTTCAGGTACAAATTAAAACATGTCATTGGCAAAAACAATGTGTTGTGCCCTTTTTCGTGTATTACTTTTTTATCATTAAATGCACACAATTTTACCAAAAAACTTATCTGTGTAATAAATATAAAATGTGATTAATTGGTAAAATTAGAGGTCATACTCAAATCGTGGAAAATATATAATGTTTGTGTCATTTGTAAAAAAAACACTGCATTTTCTAGTTTCTTTGTGATGCCATCTTAGTGACCATCTTGGATTTAATTCCAATTGGAACAAAATTGTTCATCGGGACATAAATATTATTTTACCCAAAATAGATATAGAACATTATCAATCAGCGAAGTTATAAAGCTTTCAGTCACAACCGTGAGCCACCGTACCTATAAGACTATTATAATGGCCCCGTAAAACGCGCCTCTGATTCAAGAGCGTCTCGATATCACCTCCGAGATCTGCACAGAAATGGCGCCGTAAAACTCACCCCATATTCAAGAGCGTCTCGATAACCCCAAGCATCTAACTCATCCCAGATTCAAGAGCATCTCGATATTCCAATTATCTCATTGCTCTGCACATAAATGGCGCCGTAAAACTCACCCCAGATTCAAGAGCGTCTCGATATCCCCTAACACCTACGTGCTCTGCACAGAAATAACGTCCTGAAACTCACCCCAGATTCAAGAGCGTCTCGATTACACAAGCATCTCCATGCTCTGCACAGAAATGGCCACGTAAAACTTACACAATATTCAAGAGCGTCTCGATATCCCCGAGCACATTCATGCTCTGAACAAAAATGGCGCCGTAAAACTCACCCCATTTTCAAAAGCGTCTCTATATACCCTAGCATCTCACTCTCCCCAGATTCAAGAGCGTCTCGATATCCCACAGCACCTCACTCAATCCAGATTCAATAGCGTCTCGATATCCTCCAGCACATCACTCACCCCAGATTCAATAGCGTCTCTTTATTCCCCAGCACATCACTCACCCCAGATTCAAGAGCGTCTCGATATACCCCAGCACCTCAATCACCCCAGATTTAAGAGCGTCTCTATATCCTACAGCACCTCACATACCCCAGATTCAAGAGCGTCTCGATATCTCCTCGCACCTCACTCACTCCAGATTAAATAGCGTCTTTATATCCGACAGCACCTCATCACCCCAGATTCAAAAGAGTCTCGATATCCCCCAGCACCTCACTCACCCCCGATTCAGGAGCGTCTCGATATCTCTGAGCACATCACTCACCCCATATTCAAGAGCCTCTCGATATCTCTTAGCACCTCACTCACCCAAGATTCTATAGGGTCTCTATATCCCCTAACACCTCACTCACCCCAGATTCAAGAGCGTCTCGATATCCCCCAGCTCCTCTTTGCTCTGCACAGAACACAGATGTGAGCCCTTGATCCTACAAGACTATTAAAATAGCGTCGTAAAACTCACCCCAGTTTCAAGAGCGACACGATATCCCCGAGTTCCTCCTTGCTCTGCACAGAACATAAATGAGAGCGCCCGTTCCTACACGACTATTATAATGGCGCCATAAAACTTACCACTGATTCAAGAGCGTCTCGATAGTCCCGAGCACTTCTTTGCTCTGTACAGAACACAGATTTGAGCCCCTATTCCTACAAGACTTTTATAATGGCGGCGTAAAACTCCATCAAAAGCGTCTCGATATCCCCTAGCATATCCCTGCTCTGCACAGAAATGGCGCCGTATTACTCACCCCAGATTCAAAAGCGTCTCGATATCCCCAAGCACCTCCTTGTTCTGCACTGAACACAGATTGATGTGGCTCTCCTTCATGTGCTTCTCGATGGCGGCGTACCCCTGTTCTCTGCGGATCACCAGGTCTTCCGGTTTCGTGTCCCACACAGACGGGTCCTCGTACTTCCGGAGGATCGCCGCGCGACGCATTTCACTGAATACGAACACAGGGTTTTGATCAGTTCCTTACTATATGAGCCTAGTTCTGGGTAAATGAGGCCTAATGCATGTGTGTAAAAGAATCGCCCCAAATTACCCTCTGCAGCCCGCACAGGAGAGTCGGGTATTTTATAGTATTTTTCGTTACAAAGCCCATAAGCACTCAAAATCAACGAATATTTCGTTCAATATTTCAAAAAATAAAGTAAACACATACAAAATAAAAGTTCCTTATAGCAATAGCCAAAATTTAAAAGCTAGATGTGATCTGGTAACATGCATTAAACGCGATATAAAATGCTCGTTTTTAATTTGTTTATGTCACATTAATGTCCATGTGAATTTCACGCTATGATATCCGAACATTTACGAGCGAACGCGAGATTGGCTTCGGGCAGCTTCGGAGGCACGGCGTCGTTCTCATGAATACGTCGTTCTTTGTACGCTGCTCCAAGCCAGTCTTGTGTTCGCTCGTAAATGTTCGGCTATCGTGGCGGGAAATTAACATAGAACGTATTGTAGTACAAACAAAAAAAACGAGCTTTTTGTATCTTGTTAAATCTACGTTACCATACAACATATAGCTTTGAAATTTTGGCTATTGCTATAAGGAACACTGTATTGTATGGTTAAACTTTATTTTAAGAAATATTTTGCGAAATATTTGTTGAATTTGAGCATTTATGTTACTTTTAAGGAAGTCTACTTTAAGATAAAATCCAGTTTATGGGGAAAGTAGCGTCGCATATTAGCCAGTGCAGACTGGCACTTTACGCAAATGCATTAAGGCCCCTTTTCCAAGAGTAACACTCATACATAAGTTTTGTTCATCTATCTAGTTTGTCGACCAGTAAAGCAAAACAACATCAGGGAATTTGCTGAAAGGTATAATACACATGTAAGATATATAATTTGTGAATTAAAGGCTAATATATTAAATATTTGTATAATGTTAGAAAAACTTAATTAAACATCGCTCTGTATATAATACGTTTTATATTGCGTCGTGTAATATCTTCAACCGTTTTTTGGAAAATATCGTTTAAACAAGCCTTTACATTCCTTTTTCGTTTTGTTTTAAATTTATGATTTATTTATGCTAAAAGGCACAAATCAAATGCGTCTTTACGGATAAATACTTTTCGATGTAACACGCACTTGGTTACAACCAACCAAATACGTTTCAAAAATAAATAACTATTATACAAAAAGATAAAAAAAAATACTTCAGATGTGCCAATCTTAAAACGTAAGCGTTTCTTTGAAGAAAATAACACACACATACAACGTCACTGCACACTTATCATTAAACACTTTTTTAAAATAAATTAACACTAATTTTAACACAAAAAAATGAATACTAAATAAACATTTTAATGGAAGTCATGTATTTGAATAGGACACTATGTTTGTGTGCTCCTATAACCAGAGGGGGTAATCACGTGATAGTCAAGATCACGACGTCCATGCCGAGACAGTTATTTATACCCTTTATTACTTTTGTTTAATTTTTAAATGACTGTAATTTCACAGCAATATCTGTAAACAAGTTATTAGCGTTAATTTCGAATTAAAATTCGCTGTATATCTCGACTTTACGCCCCGCGAATTTTCTAAGCGGTTAATATGGTCATCGTGCTAAGAAATTTCTCAGGGAATGAAGTCGAGATATGGAGCGAATGTTTATACAAAATAAACGCTTGTAACTTTCTTTAAGATATGGCTAGAACATGAGCGGCATTTAAACAATGAATTAAAGTAAAAAGAATATAGAACGGTGAAAAATACTTTCCTCGGCATAGACGTCGCCATCTTGACTGTCACGTGATTTTCCCCTCTGTATAACTAAATAATTTGTTTCTAAGCTGTGAAACTTAATGTGTGTTTTCTTCTAAAACTTATAAACATGTATAGATATACAAAATAAAACATGGTGTGTGCAATGTAAAGAACTAAATAATTATAATAACACAATAGTATCTTATAAACAAAATTCTATACTAAACTCTGCGAATGAAAGCAACTTGCCATTGAAAAATACAAGTCGTGTTTTGGGTAGAGATAGGGCATACTATGAAAATATAAATAGCAAACATCAAGCGAAGTACAACACCAGTTTTTCTTTTTATTCTTGTTGTTTATCATAATAAATACACTGTAAAAATAGCGATACAAATCCCGTTTTTTTCAATAATTGAAAATTGCTTTCATTTACCAAACTTACTATTTTCTCCTGCGTTCGCTTGTTTATGAAATAATGTGAATATAACATGATTTAAGAAAACCTTTTGGTCATTGCAATGAAGATGATAAAAAGTGCGTAAATTGTATAAATCTTTACATACAAATGAATATACCTCAGCCGATGTATTGCTTCAAGTAGATGATCACCAAAGCCAATTACTGCCGACCATGGAATTATCTTTGTCAGCAATAAATGATTTAAGATTGACAGAGATTTGTTTCTGATATTATCTATATATATGTATATAGTAAATATATATATATGGCTTTCTGCTCGACGCCTGCCTTGAAGTGTAACAGGTGCTACTGGACATAACCATTTTGGTCCCAGGGCAGACACTGCCCGCTTGAATGGTATTTTCCCAGGGCAGACACTCCCCGCTTGAATGGTATTTTTCGTTTAAAGGAAGTCTCTCCTTAACGAAAATCCATTTAAGGCGGTAAGTGTCGCCCCTGATTAGTCTATTCGGAGTGTTAGTATTATTCCCTGGCTTACCGGAGATGCTCGAACTCTATGGCTATCTGGTCGACGCCCGCCTCGAAGGGCCATAGTTGCGGGTACTGGCCCGGATGCTTCTTAGGCTGGATGATGATGTTGGCACTTCCGCTGCGGAACAGAACATTGGTTAGGCAGTTTTACCAAATGTTTTCAAATGTTTTCACTCATGGGATGGTATGACATGATATGTCGAACATATTACGCTCCTCTTCGGAAATATAATAGTGATATTGATTTCTTGCTAAAACGTTGAAATTTAATGAGGGCAAAAAATTCATGATTTTTTCATAAAACAATTATGTAAAAAATTCTGGATGAAGATATTGGCTCTGCCGTTGCGTAAACAGAATATTGGTAAGGTATTCTCATTCAAACGTTTTCACCTTCTGAGGGCAAAATATGTTCATGATTTGTCCGAAAATAGTATATTCCGAGGTATGCAAGGATTCCAGATGCCGTAAATAAGTTTGAGATGTACCGAACAAAAAGAGGTGCGATAATGAATTTAAACATTGTTGCTTATTCGACATCATTCTTTATCGACTGAGAAGTGAAAATAAATTATCGACATCTTACACAAAATGCGTCCACTTACTTGCATGGGCTGTTTAAATACCTGATAATGAAATGAAGCCCCTCAACAGGGTCACCCTGGCGTACAATGTTGGTGTCGAAAATGTAGCGTTCCTTCCTGATGCTCATTTCTAGTAGCTTCTTCAACTTCACGTTCATGTCTTTGAAAAAAGAATTCGTTTCGATGAATTCCCGGATCTCCGCGTATTTTGCCTCTTGCTCCGCCTGCGTAGAAAATAGTTAGGTTTAATGTAGTCTCATAAAGTTTTGATAATACTAACTCCGTTTCCATTTTACATACGGCCCCATGATCAAACTGCCAACTTTCAAATTATTCTTGTAATTCATATACTTCAAATTTGGTAAGACCGTTATGGTTTTAACAATAACTTTGTCAATGAATGCTGTCAAAAATACATGGTTTTCGATCTTTTTAGAAAGTAAAATTCGCCCAAAGGCAAGCAACTTCGAAGTTCCGGAAGTGAAATGTGGACAAAAGCCCCGCACTTCAAAAAACGCATCCAAACGTTCATCTTTCAACGTCATCCTCAATCCAATGCACCAAAGTGGTGCAGATACACAAATAAAACAGACAATAATCAAACAAAGAATGGATGTGATCGCTAAATCGCTTTTAAACCCGATGAGAAAATGAACTCTTTAGAAATAGGCAATAATTTCTGTATAATTTAGTGTGATGTAACCAAAATGGCAAAATAGTTCGGTATTAAGTAGTCTCGTATATAGAGAATAGTAGTTCGTTGAAAGTAGTCCTGTATAATAAAGTTTTATACAATCACTTTAGTCAGACTCAAAAGTAACAAATCTTATGTAAACACCAAGTTGAGCATTATTGCCAAACCAAGCACACATATTGCGAAAAAATACAACTTGAAATTGAGTCAGAATATTGACTTTATAATGTTTGTGATAATTTGCCAATTGCTTGTTCAGACCTTTAATGATCTGTCGAAGAGTTCCTGGTCGATCACCATGAGATCCGTGTCTTCATCCGTGACCACGGTAGCGTTACGGAACGTGTCCTTGTTCACGAGAGCCAACTCGCCGAAAGCGCCACCCTGGCCTGTGAAAAAATGAAATCCAACGCGAATTTTATTATAAATTGCACAACTATTTTATCTGATATGCAAATGTTCGACATATATCGCAGTTTAATCAGTGACGACGGTGGCGTTACGGAACGTGTCCTTATTCACTAGAGCAAACTCGCCGAAAGCGCCATCTTGACCTCTAAAATCCAAAACGCAGTTACTTTTAAGTTTGTAACTTTTTAAGTTAAACACTCTTAACTTAATTATTTTTGCTAGATTGCATCCATAGCATAAGGAAATTTATGCGTAAAGTGCCGTCCCAGATTAGCCTGTGCAGTCAACGAGGGCTAATCAGGGAGAACACTTTCCGCTTTTATGATATTTATGGTTTAACGAATGTCTTTTCTTAGCACAAACCCAGTTTGGGCGGAAAGTGTCGTCCATTATTACCTTATACATAATGAACTTGCTAATTTTGAACGGCACTTTACGCACATGCCTTAAACTCCCTTTTCACAGAGCGAGCCTCATAAATGTTTAGAGAAGGGGGGTGGCAGCGTCGAGTGGCAGGGGTAGAAACACTTCAGCAACGGGAAACTTGATGTATGAGACAAGCTGTTCATTAGTTTCAAAACATTTATTGTGAAGAAATAAATCAAGCCATGTTGACTTAAACATGAGCAAAAGCTTTGTACAAAAATCAAGTGCTACAGAATCGTACTCCATTAGATGCCCTCTCTCGGCGAAATACACATCAATTATGAGGCAATCTCCCTATTTCTAGAAGACCGGGCGCATACTCAAGGGAAGTAACTGCTGTTAGGAGTTTGAGTATGAGGCAGACCGAATTACAGAGCTGGGAGCGGAAGAATACAAACGGGAAAATAGTTACAGTCTCGAGGAAATTGATACCGTGGACAATTGCCTGTTAACAACTAAACAAGCAGAAGGCAGATACAATCACTTCTGTAGAATTGTATTGGTGATCGTGTTGCGACTGCGTTCAAGACCACCACAGGTACAAGAGAGTCCATCTCGCGCCGTTTCCAAAATGCTTATCTGAATAATCCGAACAAACGACTTAACGCATCCTCCAGGAATACAATGATCGGCAATCTAGACGGAAAATATTTGTGGACGAAAATGCGAGTCTGAATGAAACGCTGTATGGGCAGGTGGAGGCTCCACCGAAGACCACCTGTTTCACCGTTTGCTTTATATTCAAAATGTAGCGGCGATGAAAAAAAAGGAAAATGTCTATTTTATCAATACAAATGCTGGAAACGCCTCAGTTATCATTATTTGATTTATAGCACCAACTAAATCAGGAGACGAACATAGATCTATTTATATTAGTCGAATATTGAATTTTTCCAAGGAATTTAAGCAAATTGAATTGAGTATGTAATAGTTTGCAATCATTTACACGAGATATATAAATCCGACTTAAGGCAATGCATTCGTTTATTGACATATATCTTAATAACGTAAACAATGGAAAAAATTAAATCGTGTTTCGTTACCGTATTTCATGATAAATTTCCCGAATTTATTTCGATCTAGAGGCGCCAGCAATTTCGTCGGTTTCTTCGTCATTTCCGAGTCAGTGTCGGCATCCTCGTGGCTTAATGCAACTTCTGCCTCCGTTCTATGTACAGTTACGTCATGCACCTCTGCTGACGTCACTTCAAAAGGTCAATATTTTGTTTATGTTATTTTTTTTTAAAGTTTGGTGTGATTTAAAAGGTTGTTAATGTCGTGAGTCCTGTTTCATACAGGGATGTATCATAGGAGACAGATTGCAATCGAAAGGGAAAGTATAAAAATCATTATCTTTACTTGTTCGGACCCAAACCAGACTACAAACTGTTTCAATTAAAAAACTTAGTTGTTGTTTTTTAACAAACAAATCGAGCCAATCTAGAAAAGCGTTTTCCATGTATTACATACACACAATCTTGTCTTGCTGATTTTACATAGATATGTACATCTAAATTAGAGTTAAATAATGTTGGAATCAAAAAGTAAATGGCATGTCATTTTTTTAAGCTTAACAGTAAATGCAAAACTCGAAAGACTCTAGAAAGTACTGTAAACTACGTTTTAGACTTGCAATTCGTGAACTTGTATGACGCGCGTCAGGCGAAAATGGGTCTAATTCGCCATACTAAATACCTAGCTGTTATAGAGGTACGCTGGCCACAGAGCACATAATACCCATTTTCTGAGGACGCGGGTCACATACTATGGGGTAACCCACTACGAAGAAAATAAATGATTCAGTAAAACTACAGAAGAAGCGCTAAAGATAAACATTTCTCAACAAGAAATAATATCAATGATTAAAATCAGTGTTATGTCACCTGACGCCTTTTCCATCCCGCTCAGAATCGAGGCTTCCGATTCAGGCGCTGTGTGGAGTTTTTTGACCGACTTCCGTTTCGCTGCCGCAGACGCTCTAGCGGTGGATTCATCCACGCCTTCTCCCGTCATCTTAGGGTCAATATACACGCTGACCGAACCCCTTAGGATGATGTAGAAACTGTGGGAGTGCATCGACATTTAATGTTATAACAGAGAATCACGCTTAATCAGTCGTTGTCGGCTCAGGAACATTTTAAAAGTACCCCGGATACTCGTCAGTCTACTTCAATGTATCCCGGGTACGAAAAATACACTTTGAGGCATCCGGTCATGCTTTCGGGTACTTTTTAGAATAATTTTTGTAGTCCGGGAACTTTAGAGTATACTTAAGAGTACATAGGGTACTTTAATGTAGTACCTGAGCCAAAATGACCAATCGAGTGAGGATAATACTTCTAAACAAATAACACAATTTATGCGTTTTCTAATTTAAAAGAGCATAATGTCTCCTGATGTGATATTAATAATTTACATTCAGAAATTTCATAGTTGCAAAGGTACACATGCTTAATACAAAACATGATTGTAACATTTTTGATACTAGTGTTGATTATAAATAAGTGTAGTAACATTAGATTAAAATTTAGTTATTATCTACAGATACTTTGGATTTGGTAGTGTTTCAAATCAAACAGTCTAACGTTATTGTGAACTCACTCATACACGTAAACACACGCAAAACACATTTACGTTAACTTGCAGTATTTATTAGTTAAATTAATTTGTTACACAATGATTTTGTTACAGTTTTCTTACAAATATGTTATTTCACGACGGTAAACAAAGTTTTGATGGCAATCAGTGAGTTAAAATACTTAAACACGTGACCATTACTGACATTCTTGTTTCGTGAGCGTTAACGTTTGACGGCATACCATAGTTCTCCGTTGTATTTGCTATATTCAGAAGTCGAGTTTGATGATTTATACCATGTTATACATGAACATAATGATCATTGAACTATCAAGAACATTCTGATAAATTGTTTGTTTTTCGGGCTTTTCCAAGTGGGTGTGTTTTTAGGCTTTTCTGTTTTAAATAGTTTTAAATAATCGGATACAATTGTTTCGAACTTTATCTGAAATATATTCTTACACAAGTATTTAAAATCCAAATAAAACATAACATTCTCTATAACGATAGGTAAATTTATTTTTTTTACCAAGAATTGACTACTTCATACTTAATTGAACCCCAAAAAACATCTTACAAAATGTTCTTCGTATCTAGCGTGTTAGACAACGGCATACATATATAAGACATATCATACAAGCATTAGAGCGCAACGTTCGCTTACTGACTGAACATGCGTTACTTACCTAAAATCTTCAAAATAGCTACATTGCCCACAAAACAAATGCAATTTAATTCAGCGATCAATCAATTCATGGTAACTGTTCCGAGATAGTGCTCAAAACACAGAAACGAGCAGCCTTGCTATATTCCTTAATAAGTAACAGATTAATTTTGCACAGTAAAAACTGTTTCGAGTGACTGTATGTTAAGTAACAAATTTAAGTGACTGAATTATTTAGGTGTTGCAATAAATTATATTCCAACGGATTTCAAATTTCAAACATTTGTACTTAATTTATAAGTATTCGTACGTTACATAACATTACATTACATTCATAAGGGAACAGACACTCGACGGTATCAATAAAATGATTAAAAACTTGTAAAGACTGTGTACTTTGTACTGGACAGGGGCGGTGCTTTTAATATTTCTTGGACATTTCTTTCATAGAGAATACATATTGTATCTTAGTATTGTATAATAACTATGATATTATTTTAGGTTTTGTCTTAGTAACGGGATTTTTGTTAGAGTTGTCTAAGAGTTGCCGGATATGGTGTCCGCCTAGCGACCGGGAGGTCACGGGTTCCATTCCCAATAAGGAAGCGTTCTTTCGATCTTCCCAAAGACATCAAGTACTTGTTCTAGGCCCAGGAAACGAACTCGAGAGCGTTTAAGTAAGCCTGGGGCTTCCGATGCAATTGAGCTAAAATTAATAGGAACAGTTTCCATTAAACAGAACCCCCTTTCAACTCACCAAATCATTAATCCATGATGATCAAACATAATAACTCAGTTTTCAGTTTCAAATTATTATCCTATTATCATTATTATTATTATCATTATATGCAGATAAAATAAATAAAAGTGAGTCATAAGGAATGAACCAATCTCTGTGCGGAGGTTGTGTTCACAGAAGAGGTAATCACGTGGCAAACAAGATGGCGACATAAGAGTTTGAATAGACGCGGGCTTTCAATAGTGCATATGCTATCGGTATGCTTTTCTATATGAACAATAATGTAATTTGAGGGGTCAAATGGCAAGTTAGACTAAATTATATTAAAGAAGAGTAAAAAAATAAAGTTTTTTAAATATTCTTTATTCTCAGACTGAAGTCTTCGAAGTTTTTGGCGAATACGGCACCAGGGCAGGTCACTTAGGAAACAGCAATCAGTTATCTCACCTATCGCCCCTCTCTCCTTGCTTAATAATGACGTCATCTTCGAAGCTGCTTACCAGTGCGCAGTTCCTCACGATGTCTACCAGAACGTCTGTAATGAAAAAACTAACCTTTTATCAAGACCTAATAATTGTGTGTTCGATTTTATTGATGCCTAATGCTTATTGAAACACTCGAGGCCGTTTCCATGGTATGACAAGTACTTGGTGTCTTTTGGGGAGATCTAAAGAACGCGTCCACAAAGGGAACACATGATCCCAGGGTCGCTAGTCGCACACCATATCTACTACGCTACGGGCCGGCGACTTCATTCCTATGCAATGGTACTTGGTCACAGTTTTGCAAACGGATATTCTGAACACACTCACAGTTTCTGTTTAATTCTTTGAGACATGTTCTGGAAAAAGTGGAAATTCGCGTATAGGGTCATCCCAGATTAGACAGTGTAGTCCTCACATTCCTATCAGGGACGGCATTTTCCACTTTTATGGAATTTCTTTTAAAAAAGAGTTCCCTTTTAAACGAATCATAGTTTCTGTTGAGGTTATCCTACTAAGCAGACATAGTTCATTATCTTAATGGTGCTCTTGATATCTGACGTTCTGGCGAGTGTCGACATTAATGTTGAATATTGTAATATTGATTTTAATAGCTTTTTACCCTTTGAATTTACTGAATAAAGCCATAGTGTAGATTGATAAAGTTTTTGAGTGCTGCATAACATAAGGCGAACGATTCTAATAGAAAGTTAAACAATGGAGAACAGGATGTACCACAATACTAGCGAGTGCGTTTTCCTCGTGCTTTTCTGGAAAGTATAGATTTTCTCGAGTAAACAAGAGCAGTGCCTTGTTATTAGAGGAATTGCGATTAGAAATGGTGCTGTAAATGTAAACGAGTGTCTACAAGCGCAACGATTGTCTTGATTTTAACCATGTTCTCGATGTATAGCATATATTTAAATAGTGCCAATGATGGCCAACATTTAAAACGATTTTTAAAATGTTACATCAGTGAATGCAATAGGATATTGAGCTAATCGTGATTGGTTGTAGTCGCTATTGAGTCTTTGTTATCTGATACCAAATGACGATTATAATCTATGAAATCAACATTTTACTTATTATAAAATATATTTTTTTACTTTCATATATTTTCTTTTTTTTCTTGTCACATCTTTGTGAAGGACAAAGAAGCATATCTCGCTCAGTTGTATGGAGGATACACTTAACGGTGGGGTTTTAAACATGACAAAAACTGAGAGCAGATGTCTTGAACTTGACGACGCACGCACTAACGCTTGGGCGGACATATCGGTATCCCATTAGCTCACCATAAGCATGGTGTGCTCAGGTGCGCTCAAACAACATTGGAAAACACCGCTAAGACAAGATGCGAGGATGTCAGACTTCGAACCGGACACCAGGAAGCGTAGTTCATAAAATAATATGAAATTAAAATTGAAAGCCCATTAAATCATCAACAAAATAAAAAACAATAAAAATATAAGGGGTGTTTTTCATTTTAATATTGTTAACTGGAATATGAGCCTTGCTTCAGGAAAACGTGGATAAATGCGTGTGCTTTAATTAATGGCCCATATTAGTCTATGCAGTATGCACAGACTAATTTGGAAAGACACTGTACGTTTGAATGCTATTTGTTTAAAAAAAGTCTCTTCCACAGGAAAATACAGTCCAGGCGGAAAGTGTTGTCCCTTTAAGCCTGTGCGGACTGCACAAGCTAATCTTCAACGACACTTCACGCACATTTAGTAAGCCCGTTTGTCCCTGAGAAGGTTCATATGTAAAACACTGATATAGTATATAAGGTTATCTTATTCGTTTAAAGACAAAAAAGAAAAACACGATTATCCCAAAAATACTTCGGTTACTAATAGATAGGGAGTGACAATATATATTTGTACTCGAGTGTCACAAATGCCAGCTGGCGATAATATTTACTATTGAATAAAAGTTTAAAATGATTTTAAAACTTTAAACTCGCATTACAATCTTCGATACATGCCCTATATAACTACCCTATTAGAGATAATATTGCGCGGCGCGATTTGACATCTATAATCCACGGTATTTCTTTCCTCAAATATTGCAATAGATGATTCAACACAATAAGTGCAGTGAAGTGTCAATGAAGATCTCGTTAAATGTATTGTAAATTGCAGTTAATGCTTATTTGAAATACTGCATTAAAATATCAATGAAGTTCTCGATAAATGAAATATAAATTGCAGTTAATGCGTATTTACATTAGATTAAAAAAGTGTGCATTTTGTAAACGTATCTGTGTACAGTTCACAAACATTATGATTGCTGATATAGATAACAATAACCCAATTAGCACACGTGGGCTTTTCGTAAAGGATAGAAATGTGCCTTTTGATAGTAGATACAATATCTAATATAATGCACACAAACATGAAATTTGGATAAATAAATTATAGTTAAATATTATTTAATAAAGCGAGGATAACTTATGGTATTGAAGCAACACAATTCATAATTATGCATAGTCAAATGTTTGTATTGAAACACAATAAAGACTTAACTACGGAAGCACTTGTTAAAGCATTAGAAGCTATACAAACAGCAGGATATGCATTCAATGATGTAATAGAAGCTGCTTTTTGTATTCCTCTAGGTACGCAATTGTAGACATAAAAAATGAAACATTTAGAGAAACCGCGGCATTGACAAATGCATGTGTGAACTTATTAAATTCTGGTGCAAAATTATTAATTCACCAAACTCACTTATTCGATCTATGTACGATAAGTATATCATAGATAACATGTTTGCTAACACTAACATAAAACTATGCTGGACACAAACTATCAAAGACCTTATTGACAATTTAGGCTTTAACTGTGTATTGCATGAAAATGTTAACATAACAGACCATTATCCAAAACTTAAACAACGTCTTCGAAATCAATATGTCCAGTCATGGAATGATATGATAAATTCGCAAAGTAAATTATATTATTATGTTAAATTTAAAAAGGATTATGCATTTGAAAAATATTTGGAATGTGTTGATAATGATTGCCATAGAGAAGCTCTAACAAGATTCAGACTAAGCGCTCATTTTTTAGAAATTGAAACTGGCAGATGCAATAACATTCCTAGAGAAAACAGAAAATGCAAACTGTGTAACAGTAACATGGTTGAAACAGAATATCACTTCTAATGTATTTGTACGCTTTATCAAGATTTAAGACTTAAGTATACTGTTAACCAATCGTTTTATACTGTCAACAAGTTCGTATCTATGATGTCAAGTCCTAACTCTGGAAAATTAAGAAATATTTCCAAATTTATTTACAATGCTATGTTAAAAAGAAATGATTACCTTGTTAGCTAGCTATTCTGTTGTTTCTTGTTAACGTTGAAAACCAATTATGTATCATGTATTCACGTATTTATTTAATAATCCATTGATGTGAACTGTTTTTTGTTTAGTATTTCATTTGTTTGGTCATCTTTATGTATATTTGCTTACTATGTGGCCGAAGGCATGTATTTGCTGATTTTGCCAATAAACTGAAACTGAAACATTAATTGCAGCATTTTTTTAAAAAAACATTTGAGCATCAGTTATAGAAGTTATTGTGGGCATTGTTATGATCATAAATTTTGTTGATACATTTGCAGAACAATTTGTAATACCATTTGCAGAAGCATTTGTAGAAGCATTAGAAGAAGCATAGGGAAAGTTGACTCTTACAAATAGCATGTCGAACGAAAACACCAACGCTTCCTTCACAATGTCATATATTATGTAATATGATTGTTTAAAAAACGACATGAGCAGTATTTCTTAAAAAAAAGATTAATTTGAATAAATATTAGTGTCATATATATTTACTTAAGGATCGTCAGAAGAAGCCGTTTGATTGAAATCAATCCAACGTTAAATTGGAATTGATTTTACGCAGTGTCACAATAGGAAAGGGCGTGCGTGCATTGATTGACTACACTACAAAATATATGTGCAGCTCTAAACAAATGTAAATAACGGTCGGCAATTCAAAACGATTACAATGGGTGAAATTAATCATGTTTTATGTGCGCAATATATCTTGACATTTAATTGTGAGGTTCCCATTGCATACGGTCATAAAATGGCTTATATTTTTTAACGGTTAACATTAAACATTACCCAATGTGGGACCTTCTACCATCGGTAATATTTGTGTGCGGGATACGTGTTCCCGTTCGAATGCTAGCTATGTCGGGAGAAACCGAAATTGTTGATTTTTTACTTTAACTGAGAAGTCCTATTTGTTCAAACAGCATGGCATTTGATACAAGACGCGGAGTTGTTATGCTTGTCGTTATCACGACGTCAAATTTTTATAGTGTTGAATAAATAAACATTAGGATGACAATTCAAGTAAAACATATGAATCATTTTACTATTGTCTCCGAATTAAAATGTTCATTTAATTTATAATATGTATTTATCTTGCCACAATTATGTTTGCTAATGGTTTATTTTTATAGGTTGTTGTACACTCGGTTTTAATTTTCAAGCTAGATGGTATAAGTGTTTTATATTCTATGTGTATTTATTTTCACATTCACGTTTAAGAAGAAGACTGGACACCCGAATACACTTTTACCGTTAAGCAGTCACCAATTAGCTTAAACACGTTTACTCGCGGGAGCAAATACATGCGTGAGACGAATTTATTTCAAAAAGCGTACACTCAAGCTATTGAATGTTCCGTACACAAACATAAATACTTTTAGAACGTCTTAACAAATCGCATTAGAGCGTTAATGTATTTTGATAAGTTCAATGCACTTTCCTACAGCTTTGGACGTATAGTTTTTAAATGAATGAATAAAATCCCATACAGCTTAGGCCTATTTTTACAAGACATTAACATAAATTTAATTAATAAAATTAATCGGATTCGCCGCTAATAGGAAATTAAAATTACCAAATATGTCACTTTAAAATTTTATATACACGTACATTATATACACAATATATTCATCAGGCACCAATAAGCTCTTATATTATAGAATATTGCAATATATCATTCTTACGCGATTGACTTACTCTTATTATTTCATGCAGTAATGAATCGTGTGTTGTTGTTGTTTTGTGTGCAAAAATATCAATGCAACAGCCCGGTAATGCCCGATAATGCTTAAACAATAAATCCATGTAACCCTTTAACAATTATAAGGAATATTTGTTTCATATTTTAAGAATAAATAGCATAGTCATTATCTTGCTTTTGTGCACGTAACGATTCCCGAAAAGTGATATATAGTAAGGCTTTCACAAACTTAAAACCAATGCCATCATGTTCTGTTACGTTCTCATATTTTAGATACACTATAAGTTGACCCAATGGCGTAAGTTACATTCACAGATTTTGTTGAATTTGCAAACATAATACACAACCACATTCCGAATTCACAGCCACGTATGTAACCTAGTAAGACTAAGATGCAACGTGCCCGTAAACGAACAAAGACCTAAAAAATATTTTATACAAGATCATGCCCAAGACACCACGACAAAAACAGTTGGTAAGCAGTGATTCCCCAGCCGAATTCTTTCTCGCCTTATACGCCACTTTTTGTTTATTCAAAACTCTCTTCTGTTGTGGTTATTCTTTCAAACTGGCTTTTATTTCATTACAGGATTGGATAACTAATTTTATCATGTAGATATGTCTGTATTTTACGGTGGCTGCATAGCCCAAGATTTTCACTTGATGCGTATTTCTAATTGTGTAAATCCAATTTTCATAACGCCTTACGACTTTGTTTGTTGAACACCAAAATCTCATCAATAATGTCAGCAGCCTTGCCTTTCCAATTTCGATGCCTTTAAATTCTGACAATGGATATTAAAAACGCGCGTTTAAATTATGAACATTCATACTTATATGAAAAATTCAATAGATCCAATTATTTTTCCAGTGCACAAATCACTTGGAAAATTTTAGCCGTTGTTTGCCGTACGCCACAAATTTACATTGTTGAATTTAAAAAAATACACGTAAATAAATAAGATCAATTCAAATTTATTTTTAAACGTCTGACAACATTTTTATATATATGTGAACGCACGAAAGCAAATTGAAGCCAATATTGCATAACAGCAACACACCAAATATTAATAAGTTTTTTTAACAAAACCATATATAATGAACATGTATCACGACAGTTTAGTACATCCAGTTGCATATACGCTCATTATCACCCTTATTACAATATTGAACCTGAATGACAGGATGTGTCGATCAGACCTGAATGACAGGATGTGTCGATCAGACCTGAATGACAGGATGTGTCGATCAGACCTGAATGACAGGATGTGTCGATCAGACCTGAATGACAGGATGTGTCGATCAGACCTGAATGACAGGATGTGTCGATCAGACCTGAATGACAGGATGTGTCGATCAGACCTGAATGACAGGATGTGTCGATCAGACCTGAATGACAGGATGTGTCGATCAGACCTGAATGACAGGATGTGTCGATCAGACCTGAATGACAGGATGTGTCGATCAGACCTGAATGACAGGATGTGTCGATCAGACCTGAATGACAGGATGTGTCGATCAGACCTGAATGACAGGATGTGTCGATCAGACCTGAATGACAGGATGTGTCGATCAGACCTGAATGACAGGATGTGTCGATCAGACCTGAATGACAGGATGTGTCGATCAGACCTGAATGACAGGATGTGTCGATCAGACCTGAATGACAGGATGTGTCGATCAGACCTGAATGACAGGATGTGTCGATCAGACCTGAATGACAGGATGTGTCGATCAGACCTGAATGACAGGATGTGTCGATCAGACGCCATTCAGTAAGCACTATGATAAATATTCGATAGCGCCCATAGAGCTTTGCATACAGGCTGATAAAAAGCGCCCCGTAATTTTCACGCGGGTCAAATACCAGCAGTTTATTTTTTATACGGATTATGCTCAAGAAATTTCAACAGATAATAAATATCTTTTCAATGACAAAACATCTTGTACGGAGAGTAAATTTCAAGCGAAGAACATAAACTGGCAATATTGGCCCAGATAGCGGGATCGTTTATAATGCGGAAAACGCGAAAATGTTTAATATGTTTTTTAATTGGTGTTAAATCCTGTCTTTAACGTGGCAACATCTGAAGGCCTATGAATGTTACAAGGCATTTAAGAACTGTGGCGCATTAGTAATAGATTGTTCGTAGATAAATTTTCACTAAATGGCGCATCAAAAATGTCCGTTTGTAAAATGAGAAATAATATTATTTGCAATTTATGTGTTTTTCACCCATATGGTCTTTTCAGGCATTTTCATTTTAAAGCATGTAATTGAAATTCTGTAGTTCCATTCACAATTGATGTATTCTGCTTTTATAAAATAAGTGTATCACATAGATCGCAAATAACTATGAATGCCTCTCTGCCGAGCGCAGTCCTCCCATCTCTTTCTCTTAACTCCCCTCTAAATTTACGATTAACGGTTAAAATAAAAACTTGGCGCATTCCATAACGCGTCGAGTTGTTAAAAAATTATCTTTTTGCTAAAGTTATGTTTGGCTTTTTTGTGCCATAAATTGAATCATGATTTCGATTTGCATTGACACAAGGAAAAACAACGGATGTTAGCAAGTGCTATTGACATGTTTCGACAAAATTGAAATGGGGCTTACAGTTAAAATTACAACAGTTCATTTCGCAATCCATGTAAATTCTTTATAATTATAGGTTTGTTATTGATATATTGATATTGTAATTTAAAGGTGATACGTAAAACATATTATGTAAGGGCACCGTGTGGGATGCACGTAAATTATTCGGCATTGGCCCGTCGAGAGACGAACAGTTTTTTTGCAGACGACGTAAGACGCCCTCGTAGGAACTGTGTGCCATACTTGCGTCAAGTGCACGTGTATCGCACGTCTGACATAGTCATATTACGGTCGCCACAGGGAGAATGTGGTAGCCGTTGACCGTGTGTTCTTTTGATTAAAATGTTTATGTATAAAAGTGGAAAATGTAAATATTTATTTATTCTTAGAAATGAAATGCATTAAGCCCCGATATCCGAGAGCAAGGCACATTTTTTAAATCTACGTTCTGGCGAGTCTCTGCGCACATTTTGAATAGTGAACTATTTATTTCAACATATTTTTACCCTTTTAATTTAAAAAAAATTCCATGGCGTAGCTCTATAGAATGCCAGAGTGCTACAACACAAAAGACGATCGATTCTAATCGGAAGTGAAACAATGTTAATGGAAAACAGGATGTACTCCTATTGTAGCGAGTTCATTTTCCTCGAGCTTTCCTGGAATTAATGGATTTTCTCGAGAACAATGTAAGAGTGACTTGTTATAAACGGAATTGCGACAAGAAATTTTGCTTTTAACTTAACGAGTGTAAACAAAGGCAACGATTGCCTTGATTGGAACCATATACTCGGTATATAGCCAATATTTAAATCATCGTTGACCTTTTGACACAAGCTAACAACGGTTTCATCAGTGAATGCAATAGGGTATTGAACCATTTATGAACAGTTGTTGTCACGATAGATTATGTATTGTATGGTACCAGATGTCGATTATAAATTATGACCTCATAATTGTACTGTCTATTAAATATCTTTTGTTACATATATTTTATTGTCATATGTTAGTGAAAGTGAATGCAATAGTATATTGAACCATTTATGAACGGGTGTTGTCTTGATAGATTATGTATTGTATGATACCAGATGTCGATTACAATTTATGACTTATTGTCCCCTACCGATTTCACCGCAGGGGACTAATGGTTTGCGCGCTGTGTGTCTGTCTGTCTGTGTGTCTGTGTGTCTGTCTGTGTGTCTGTGTGTCTGTCTGTCTGTCTGTCTGTCTGTCTGTGTGTCTGTGTGTGTGTGTGTGTCTGTCTGTCTGTTTGTCTGTGTGTCTGTCTGTCTGTCTGTCTGTCTGTCTGTCTGTCTGTCTGTCTGTCTGTCTGTCTGTCTGTCTGTCTGTCTGTCTGTCTGTCTGTCTGTCTGTCTGTCTGTCTGTCTGTAGGTCTGTCTGTCTGTCTGTCTGTCTGTCACACTTTTCTGGATCCTGCGATACCTTTAAAAGTTCTTCATATTTTTTCATGAAACTTAAAACATGGATAGATGGCAATATGGACATTATGCACATCATTTCATTTTGTTCCTACGTCAAAGATTCTGGTTGCTATGGTAAAATATATAAAAATCTGAAAATGGTATAGCCGGTAGGGGACATATATTGCTCGGCAATAGTCTTAATTAATATGTTTTCTTACATATATCTTATAATTTTAACAAACTATGTAGAGCTCACATTGATGATTCTTTTTACCAAATTTAGAAGCCATGTTCTAGTCAATTACAGACGAGACGATGTTTAAATGTATCCCTTTCGTAAAACTGGTGACTCCCGAACGAAACCAGACTTAAGTGAGATCGAACGCATTGATCAAACACTCTGAAAGCACCAACACTTCAAGATGGTAAGATGAACCGGGTACTAACAAGCTGAGTTCATGACTTAAAAACAAATTATAATGGACTGTCTATAAAGTCATCAACAAAATAACGTACACGCAATAGAACAGTTTTTTTACAATTCAAATTTGTTCACATATTTATATATATAAAACACTGGCATATTTTAGAGATTCATCTAATTCGTTTACTGGCAAAAAAGTTAAAGAAGCGATTCCAAATACCTCGGTTACCAATAGACAGGGAGTGACGATATATTTGAGCTGTGTTCTGGGAAAACGTTACCAATAGACAGGGAGTGACGATATATTTGAGCTGTGTTCTGAGAAAAAGTTACCAATAGACAGGGAGTGACGATATATTTGAGCTGTGTTCTGGGAAAACGTTACCAATAGACAGGGAGTGACGATATATTTGAGCTGTGTTCTGGGAAAACGTTACCAGTAGACAGTGAGTGACGATAAATTTGAGCTGTGTTCTCGGAAAACGGAATCATCAGACGCTTATCAAGGGATGACATTTTCCGCTTTCATGGAATCTTATGTTTAACCCTTTGCATGCTGGGAAATTTGTCGTCTGCTAAAATGTCGTCTGCTGAATTTCTAAAATTAGCATTTTCTTCGATTGTTTTCAAAGAATATTATCAGAATAGCAAACAGTTTGGATCCTGATGAGACGCCACGTTCTGTGGCGTCTCATCTGGATCCAAACTGTTTGCAAAGGCCTTCACAATTCGGTTCCCGCACTGAAAGGGTTAAATGAAGTCTTTTCTGAACGAAAATCCACTGTGCTGAAAGTGTCGTCCCTGATTTGTTTGTGCTGACTGCACAGGCTAATCTGAAACGACACTTTACGCACATGCATTAGGCCCCTTTAGGCACAGAGCGCGGTTCATTTGTATTCGAGTTTCACAAATAACAGCTGGTGACTTTCATGAGATTTGATTAGATATTGGAAATGATTTCAAAACCTTAAACAAACAATACAATCGTCGATGCCTGTCCTAAATAACTACTCTATAATAGATAATATTGCGTGACGCGATTTGACGTCTTTAACCCGTGCTATGTTTTTCTGAAAAGATGTGTATGTTCCAATAGTGCAATAGATAATTTGACACAAGAAGTGCATTGAAGTATCAATAGAGATCTCGATAAATGCAATATAAATCTCTGTTAATGCGCATTAACATTAGATTCCAAAGGTACTTTTTTAAACGTGTTAGTGTTGTAATCCCTTAAAAACAATGTTATCCCTTTAAAAACAAAACACTGACTTCATGGATTAATACTTTACATTAATTGTGTTTTTTTTTTTATTAAACTTAATTTTCATTTTATTTTGTTATTAGATATAATTATCATATAAAATAAGGATATTAGAATAGCAAATGGTTACCAAGAAAAAAAGAAAAAAGTACATGTTTTTATACCTGCCTTTACCTACAGAAAGAAAATACTTCGTAAGCGAATTCTTATTAACAAAAACGAAACAAAACATATATTTCGGTCGATAACACATATCCCCAGTTCCAAGAATATACATCAGGATGAAAGAAAAGTACGCAAACTGATCGCATGTCACTTATTTAGCACCTAAGAATTATAACAATCTATTAATACCAGTAAATTGGTCACTGATTCACCAGAAAAATATACCTAGGAACTTACCAAAAAAGGAGATACCAGTTAGCACTTTTGTGGAAAACTATCTTACGGAAAGTCCGGAGATAGCCGATCTTTCACGATCAAAAGTTACAACCAGTATTTAAGATGCGCACAGAGCCGTACTTTTCTGTATCGCTTTACAGGAATGATTTTTATATTTATTTACATTTTGGATATTCTTTTGTTGTTTGTCATATTTTACTAAGTGAGGTATCCAGTTTTGGCGGATAGTTTTGTCCCCGGAAAGCATGTGCGGACTGCACGGGCTAATCTGGGACAACACTTTACGCACATGCATTAAACACCTTTTCACAGCGGCTCATATATATTCATGCTCAAGCAACATACATTAAACAAACACTTTGTAATCTGTGAAGCCCAAAACGAATGAGTTCTCACCTTATACGCACATGTTTGTGTATCAAAAACTCCCTTCTGTTGTTGTTGTTGTTCTGTTAAATCCAAATGATTTACATCACAGAAGTGGAAAATTAATAATGCTTAAGACAGCTTTGTATTAAAACACTGTGTAAGCAGTGATTGCCCAAACGAATGTTTTACATCACAGAAGTGGATAATTTATAATGCTTAAGAGAGCTTTGTAATAAAACACTGTGTAAGCAGTAATTGCCTAAACGAATGTTTTACATCACAGAAGTTGATAACTGATTTTCAAATGCAGGTATGTGTGAATTTAAAGGTTTCTGCAAAGCCCAAGATGTTCACTTCATTCGCATACAATGCGATTTCATGCTCAACTCTATTTTTATAAATCCAATTTACATAAAGCCTTCTGATTTCCTTGCTGCACACTAATCCACCTTCTGATTTCCTTGCTGCACACTAATCCACCGAAAACCTCATGCATAACGTGAACACTCTTATTCCTTAAATTTCGACGCCATATAATTCTCACCATGAATATTAAAACCGCGCGTTTTAATTATGAACATCAATAACTATGTTAAAAGTTCAGGAAAGAAATCCCTTGAAGAATCTTAAAATGAAAATAAAGACTCGCTCTGTAGAAAGGGGGTTTAATGCATGTGCGTAAAGTGTCGTTCCATATTAGCCTGTGCAGTCCGCACATGCTATCAGGGACGACACTTTCCGCTATTTTGGTATTTTACGTTTAAAGAAAGTATTTTCTTAGCACAAATCTTATTAAGGCGGAAATTGTTGTCCCTGATAGCCTGTGCGGACTACACAGGCTAATATGTTATGACACATTACGCACATGCATTAAACACCCTTTTCACAGAGAACGACTCAAAAAAAGATCGAATTATTATCATCCGTTTTTTCTGTTGTCCAATGTCTTGTTTAATATCACTAATGTTACTAAAGTAAATGAAATACAAAAGTTAATTCACTTTTAAACCAAACGTCTCACGACATTAAATATCTTTACCGACGAAAACAACCCAATATTACGGTATATAGCAACAACAAACAAAATATTACGTGTTTTTTTTTACCAAAACCGTATATAATAAACGCGTGTCACAACAGTTAAGGACAACCAGTTACGTACTCGTTTAATTTTATCACCGTTCTACCAATATTAAACTTCAATTGCAAGGTGTTTCGTTCAATCAGAACTATTATAAAAACTTGATAACGCCCATAGAGCTTTGCATAGTCGCTGATAATAAGCGCCTCGTAATTTTCTGACGGGTCAAATGGCAGCAATTTATATTTGATACGGATAATGCTAAAGAAAATTTTAACAAAATAAATATCTTTTCAACGACAAAACATCTTTTACGGAAGGTAAATTTCAATCGAAGAACAAAAACTTGCGATATTGACCCAGATAGTGGGGTCCTATATAATTCGGAAAACGTGCAATGTATCTTGTGGGACCTGTCTTAATTGGTGTTAAACCCTGGTTAAAGCGTGGAAACATATGAAGGCGCATGAATGTGACAAATTGGTAAAGAACCGTGGCGCATTAATGGTCAGGTTGCAGGATCAACGGGATTCACATGGGTTTACATACGGGCTGGACATTACGGAATGTAAACGCACCGTTTTAGATGCAGCTGACTATTGCGCAATCGTTTCAAATAACTGTTTAAATACAATTTATTATAAGAATTTCTAAATATGCATTACTACCATAAAGTGGCATCTGTTTTATGAAAATGTGCCAAATTCGGTTCATACGTATAGACACTACACGGGTGGAATTTGCTAAAAAGAGACTTTCTGTAAACAAAAATACCATAACAGCGGAAAGTGTCGCTCCTGATTAGCCTGTGCAGACTTCACAGGCTAATCTGGGACGACACTTTACGCACATGCATTAAACCCCCTTTTCACAGAGCATCGCCCAAAATATTCATTCTATCTTAGGAATGGTAAGCCACCAAAACCTTTAAAATCGCATAGATATTATACACTCGAAATTAATCGGCGGTCATTTAAACAAGACTTATTCACATGCAATTTCAATTCAGCGAGATTTTTTAATAGAGGTTTAAAGCGTGTATTCATACTAATTCTATTAAAAAAAGAATAATGATTTTTCTCAACCTTCTCAGTTTTATTTTGAAACGAACTTTCAAACATACGAGAACGAAACGTTTAAAATTAACAGATTTAATTTCAAGTGGATCTCAACGTGCTATCGACATAATATTGATTTCGTATTGACTGACTTTTAGATAAACGTTTACAATGATGATTATTTATCTAAAGAGAGTTTATCGTGATATCAAAGAGGAATTTTGAAACATTATCCCCGTTGTTATGAATAAAATGTGCGTACTGGATAAGCTTTGATAGCTCCGGTATTATTATTATTAAAGTGCGTTGCCCTCTAGGTTTATTAAAGAACCAATCAATACACGCGTTAACCATATAGCAAACATTGAAATTGTTTCTGGTTGCATAGCAAAATATAGGAACAGTAGTAGTTGAGGCGTTTTATGAACAAATATTGGCGGTTGTATATAATAACAAATTTAACAGTTTGCTTTGCCTTAGATATAATTTATAAAAAGAAACGATGATAAACAAATAATTAAACATGAAAAATTAATCTCTATTGCAATGTATGTACTTTTTCAATGTTCTTGTTAAACTTATAAGCGTTGACTTTCAATACATATGTGATGTAGGAGTCCATTGTGTAAATATAAAAAAGTATATACTGTAGTACATACATGGATTTATTTATTTACGTATATGAATGCGATCGTTTTTGTCGACACCACATTATTATAACTGGCTGAGCAACATTGTCATTAGTTTTATCATCCTTGCAATTTCCTTACTGTAATAAGTATTTCTGTAAGCGTTTTCACGTTATACGTTGTGTTTCTTAATCTCATTATTTTTTTCTAACAACAGCCAGGATCAATATTAAAGTGATACTTTTTATGTAGAACAGTGTATTCTTGAGCTCATTATTTTATTAACAACTGTCATTATCGACGTTCAATGAACATATCATAGGTTATGAATCAGTACAATCTTTGTTTACTTCTACCATTATCTCATTTTTATAAGTATTATGATGCATGTTATACACGTGTGTATTGTGGATTTGGCTAAAAGCAATTGTATGCTTAAGAGCTAATAAATGTTTGTGTTGTTATTGTTGTCGTTCTTGTTGTTTTTGCAGAAGAAGACTCATTTACAGTGCACACAGCCATTCCGTAGAGATTTTCAAGGGAAGCAAAATGTTGTTGACTGTGAGATCGTCTATGACTATAGTTGTATCCCCCTTATTATATTTTCACTTAATAATACATTCGCAGGGTGCGTTCCGTAGACAGCGTATTAGTAACGAAGTAAAAGTTCATTTATTCGTTTTTAATCCCTGTCGAAGGGGTTATAGGAATTACCCTTCGTCGTCAGTTTGTCCGTCTGTCAAGTAACATGTTCGTGGCTTATCCGAAACTACGATAACTTTTGAAGGTTTTTCACGAAACTTGGTAAACATGTTAGGGTCTTTCAGACGATGAGCAGTAGGTTTGAGTAAATCATATCTGCTCAAGGTCAAGGTCACACTTGAATGAAAAATGTTAATCTCTTTTTCGAGTCCGTGTTTTGTGTGTTCGCTCTGTATCACTCATAAATGACTTTCATGTGAGACCATGGCAACAAGGCAAAAGCCAGTCACGCAATGTCAATGTCACACTTATAGGTTGTATGCAAGATTCTACATCTTATTTCTGTATTTTGTATTTTGTATAATAAATAAACTTTGCTTAAATGTTTATCGCAGTGATAACACATGCTGCGCAGAAGCTCTGTGTCACTCAAATACCCAAGGTCAAGGTCACATTGAAGATCAAAGGATCACGGCAATCTTTGGAAGCCCTGTTTTTTATGATGAAGTCATGATAAAATAATATTTCAATAGCAAAATATAGCTCACCGTTTTGTGATGAAATATCTGCAAAGCATACGCAACACAAGTGACTATAGTATTACAGTAATAATGCCGGCGGCCAATTATGCAGTGGACAAATTGACATAAAGCATTTACAAAACATAATTCGCTTGAGATACTCTCGTATGCTGATACACAGATGCATTCGACAAATACATGTATTCGATGTCGTACATGCCTTTGTTTAACGCAAAATTCAATGCAAAAACTATATTTCCGCACAGTTATAACATTTAACACATAAGGTGTTTATGTTATTTTTAACATAAATTTATCATTTTAATTTAAGCAGAAATGAACAATTCGTTTGTTGTTGTGTGTTGTTGTTGTTGTTGTTGTTGTACTTACCGACTTTGTTACATACGCAAAATTATTACATACACGAAATCAATATTATATTTTGAAACAATATCGAGTACGTTACGTTTCAAGAACCAGTACTTATACATGGAGCCTATAGGGATCGAACTCACGACCTCGCAGGTTGGACAGAAAATGTGTGTTTTGTTAAGTCTTATTGAGATTTTACT